>NC_051177.1:155627334-155683836 GCF_013339695.2 Rhipicephalus sanguineus | reverse complement strand
CCCGCCAGGTGGCCACAGTGTGTGGACGTGTTTTCGCACGGGCTCTCGTTTCGATCCTCTTTTTCGGATGATCGTCAACTGCGGCATCCGTTTCGTCTGCACAGTTCGACCTACCTAGTTACCGGAGCTCCCCAGTGCCGCTGCGGATACTGTGAGTCCATCTCTAATTGATTCGCAAGCCTTCAGCATCCCGAGGTGGCGAACGCCCCATTAAGCCTAACGGAGCCGGCGTCTGTACCACCGAGGCGCGGCGACGTCGGTACATGCCGCTCGAGGTGGGCAGCGTTGCATCTCATGCCGTTCTTGACGACAACAACCACGATACCCAGCGCAGGCAGCGTCTAGGTTCATTGCCGCTATTATGCACCGTTTCTAATAGCGACAACCAGCAAACGACGCCGATGATGTTAAGCGACACCGAGGAGACGCTCACAGCAACCGACAAGGCAGCCACTATTGGGTCATCGACCGACCACAACACTGCCAGTATTCCTACCGCAGAACGCACGAATGACCCGCAACTTGGGGAAGGCATGGACGAACATTCCGCGGCTTTCAACACCGTCATGGACGCGACAGAAGACGACGCGTACAATGGTGCCTGCTGGAAGGTAGTCCGCAATAAGCGACGCGCACGCAACGCCGCTGCCCTCGAAGCAGCCTCGCTCCTCAAAACTGACTCGGACAACCCTCTCACCAAGCCCAGGCCGAGCGGGACAACGCGCCTACTTCCTCTTCCATTCCGAGATGAAAAGGTTGTCCTGCGTCCTCTCGGAGGTCTCCGATTGGATAAATGGCCCAAACCAACCTTGGCCACCGCGCTTTGGGCCGCCGCCGGAGTGAGCCCAAGTGACCGAAAAAAACCTCATCCTAAGAACCCGGCCAGAGCAAAACCTGGCCGTTATAAGCACTCCGTCGTCACACGTCGCAGACGCCCTGCTGCAGGTCCAAGAGCTGTCACTCGGCCAACGCACCTACCCGGTATCCTCATATCTGGCAGCCCCCGACGATTCGTGCAAAGGCATTGTCCCGGGACTGGAACCAGGTACCACCTCGGATACGCTGGTAGAGGAAATGCAAGTGACTGGCATCCAGATACTACAGGCTCGGATGATGGGTCAGACGAACATTGCACTGGTCACCTTCGAAGGGTTTCGCGTTGCCACGCTTCGTCCGCTTTCTAGGAGCAGAGCTACGCTGCTACCCCCACCGCCCCAGACATCCGGTCTGCAAAACGTGCCTCAAATTGGGACACCGAGCCGACCACTGCCCCACACCGGACCTCATCATTTGTGAGCAGTGCGGCATCGATAATCCCATGCCGTCGCATCCATGCTCTCCACGGTGCAAATCCTGTGGTGGAGATCATGCCACCACTGACCCAAAGTGCCCGCGACGCCAGCGACAATCCTTAAACAGATCCTGGGTTAAAAAAGCCATCGACGGTGAACGGCGGCAAATGACGGCATCCACCCATGCGGCTCCTTCATCAGCGACCACTCATGCTCCTGAAACATCGAAGAAGAGTGGGCGATCTCGTTCGAAGACACGGTCCAGAGCCCGCTCCAAGACACGGACAAAATCCAAGTCCCGTTCCCGATCCCGCTCCCAGTCGACTTCAGCGCGCATCCAGGAGAAAACGCCCTACTACCCCGGCATCACAAGCATCCCCATCGCCGTACAAGAAGGCACTACTAAGCAAACCGGCAACTTCAACAGCTACCCCGGAGCATCAGCAGCCACGGGCCTCGGACAACAGCAATGCCATGGCGGCACCTCGGGAGGTAAGTTTTGAGCAGGGTCCCGCACAGCTCACTCCCCCCCATCCTCCACACCATAACACATTCCGCCCTCTCCTCCACCGAACACCAGCACCGATCCTTTCCCAGAAATTGCGCGGCTACGCCGTGACATGGAGGCGCGTCACGCTCAGATGCATGCGCAGCTGGACGCTGCAATAGAGAGTACAAACGCTAGAATTCAGGCAGCTATAGACAATGTGCGGCAGGAATCTCTAGCGCTTCGGAAGGAGATCATCGCTGTAATACAGGCATCAGAAGAGCGCACACACTCCCTCTTCGCTGAGTTAGTCTCCCGTTTTGACTCCGTCGCTCCCCTACCCAATCCCCAAGCCATGCGGCCCCAGCCACCACTAACGGGTGCAAGAAGGACGCACCCATACTCACGCCCAACCACTTCCTCTCACGATGATGATGGCGTCCCTTAGCCAGGAACAGATCGTGGTCTGGCAATGGAACTGCCGGTGATACCGTCAAAAAAGGGGATCTCTGCAACAGTACGTTGCTATGACCACGAGCCCTCCAGATGTTATCCTCCTACAGGAGCCGAACTGCTCGCCTACTTTATCCGGCTTCAACACTTTTACGGGTAACTCTCCACTCCTGGGAGCCCTAGTATCAAAAAACATCACATGCAACACTCACACTACAAGCATCGATTCCCGCATCAAATTCTCGAAATAATTACTCAGGGCAATAAAAGTCATAGCCTATACATACTAAACGTTTACAGTTCTCCCCGCTCGCGCACAGACTCATTTCATCGCCTCCTAATTGAATTTGGGCTTCTTGGGCGCACCCTTTTCGTGTGCGGAGACTTCAACGCTCCGCACACAGTGTGGGGGTACCGCAAATCTGCAGCCAAGGGAACTCGGCTCTGGGATGATATATGCAACTTGCGACACACCTTACATACAAACCCAGGACACCCCACGCGTTTAGGGAACAGTGTCTCACGAGACACGCGCCCCGACCTTACTTTTCCAGAAACACAGGACCAGTAATTGCGCATGGTCCTCTCGACGAACATCTAGGCAGTGACCACTATATCGTGGTCACTACTCTAACACTGCACAATGCACGTTGCCCCGAGCGGAGGGTACGTATCACGGACTGGGTGCGGTTCAGGGAGCGTCGACAGAACCCTACAGAAGTATCAGTGTACGAGCAATGGCTAGAGTCTTTTACTGATGACCTAGATGCGTGTACGCGCACAATCGTTACCACAACTGCAAACCCAGACGTGGACCCGCATCTTTTGCATCTGTGGGAGGCGCGCAGAGGGCTCACGCGTCGTTGGAAGCGCCAACGCCTCAATCGCAGGCTTCGCCGGCGTATCGACGAACTTTCGCAGGAGGCACAGGAATACGCGCAGACCCTCGTCCGGAAAAACTGGCGGCGTTTCTGCGAGCGTCTTTCAGGCACCCAGGGCACAGCGAAAACATGGTCGATACTTCGCGCCCTCATAGATCCATCCGGAACCAAGACACAAACATTTCACCAACTACAGAGACTAACACATATGTACAAAGACGATCCATCCGGCCTTCTCAAAGAGCTTGAACAACGTTTCATCCCTACCGGGCCCCTTCCAAAGTATCCCGACTACCCACACGAGGAAGAATCTAACGAGGAACTCGACGCGGACATCACAGTCGACGAGGTTCGCGTAGTACTTCAAGACCTCCGTCGAAACACGGCACCAGGCGCAGATCACATTAGATTCTCCGCACTTCGAAACCTCAGTGACTCGGATCTAAATCATCTCACGAACCTGTTCGATGACTATTGGCATAAGGGTACACTACCACAGGCATGGCGTCATGCCGAAATTTCCCTAATACCTAAACCAGGCAAGCCCATAGCCATAGCAAATTTACGGCCGATATCTCTTACCTCATGCGTCGGAAAATTAATGGAGCACGTGCTTTTACGGCGTCTGCAACCTTTCCTTGAGCGACAGTCATTCTTCTCCCACTCACAGTTCGGATTTCGGGCACATCTCTCTACGCAGGACGTGCTTCTACAACTCAGGGAGGAGGTTATGGGCCCTCCGTCGCGTGCCCAGACGAGGGCCATCCTCGCCCTTGATCTAAAAGGGGCATTTGATAATGTGGCACACGATTTGATCCTGCAGAATCGCGCGGAATCGCATTGCGGCGGCCGCATGTATAACTACATCCGTTCTTTTCTGCGCGACAGAACAGCCACCATCGGGATAGGGCCTCACCGTTCCGACACGATTCGCCTTACAGGTCGCGGCACACCTCAGGGATCAGTTCTGTCTCCCATCCTGTTTAATATTGCCCTTGCAAGACTACCTCAGCTGCTCGATCAGATCCCTGATGTCGCCCATGCGATTTACGCAGACGACATCACGATCTGGACGAAGCGAGGGTGAGACGGGGCCATTCAGGATCGACTGCAGCAGGCAGCTGACATCGTTACCACATACGCACGACAGTGCAGCTTGACCTGTGCCCCTCAAAAGTCCGAGCTGGTTCTCATCCGGGCGCGTAGCATTACCCCTCCACCCAAGATCGTGGTGCACGTGGATGGCGTTCCCGTCCCTCATGTGGAGCGTGCTCGCATACTTGGGCTACACGTTCAAGCAAACGGGAAAGCAAACTGCACTGTCTCTCTCCTGTCCCGACAAACCGAACAGATTCTCGCCATGATGCGACGGGTTTCAAACAGGCGCTCGGGACTGCAAGAGCGGGACCTGCTGCGATTGGTACAAGCCTGTGTGATCAGTCGCATCACCGACCATCTCCCCTTCCACAGACTTACCCAGTCCGAGCAGATGCGGATTGACGTAATGCTGCGAAAGGCGACCAAGCTCGCTCGCGGACTCCCACACTACACCACCACGACACGTTTGCTAGCCCTAGGGACGCATAACACGCTCAGTGAGTTACTGGAAGCTCCGTGGACCAGCCAAAGACAACGCCTTCTGCTCACACTCACTGGGCGGCTCCACCTCTCGAGACTGGGATACCCAGTCTTGGCCAATGACGTCGAGGACACCACCATCGCTCTCCCTCCCTGGGTCCGTAGAACCTTAAAGGTGCACCCGCTACCCCGGAACATGAGTCCTGAGCATGACGCGGGACGCCGGCGCGCTCGTGTTCGGCACCTGGTGCGCATGCTCGGTGACATCCCTGAAACAAATACGCTATACACCGATGCCGCACATTGCTGCAACGGGTATTCTGCGGTAGTGTTGGACGGCGGTGAAACTTTACTTACGGCCGCCTCTCTGCGGAGTGCTCCACCTACAGACGGCGAAGTCCTTGGTGTCGCACTTGCTGTACAACAAGCTCTTCAGATTCCTGGAGAGGTGTACATATTAACCGATTCCCAGCAAGGATGCCGAGCCTTTTCGATGGGACGCGGATTCCCCAAGGCGGCTCACTATATCCTACACAAGTCGTCAAACATAAACATAGACACATCCAGCCCACAACGTATCCACTTGCTCTGGACTCCTGGCCATGCCTCATTGCCGGGTAATGACCGCGCTCACGCGGTCGCTCGAGAAATTGCCCACCGAGCTGCCCGGCATGGCGAGGCCGAGAGTCCAGATCAAGTGGGTCCTCCACTCACATACCGAGACATATTAACATACTACACCAGAGCTAGACAAACCATGTCCCCGCCACCACCGTCGTTCTCGCGAGAGGAAGAGGTGGCACTCCGCCAACTTCAAACGAATACTTTCCCCAACCTCCTCTCCATGCTTAAATTCTACCCTGACCGCTACGCAGACTCTTGCCCGGGCTGTGGCAGCTCCCCAACGGCGTTCCATGTCACGGTGGAGTGCACCGCAAAATTATTCCCTCCCCTTCCAGTCATCCTGTGCCCCTTCCGCACCAAAGAGCTGTGGGACGTTGCCCTCTGCGACGGGCCTCCCGAGGTCCGCCAGGCATTGGTTGGACGGGCCCGTGTCGTCGCTGCGATCATCATAGGGACCCCGGACTAGGGTTCCCTCCCACGTGCTTGGTTTATATATTTTAATAAAATGTTTTCTCTCTCTCTCTTACCCGCAAATTCAGGTTCACCACGAGATCTTCCGTGACGAAAGATTGCTGACTGCCTCCATCGAGTATCTCTCGGACGTATCGTGATCTGTCATTTTTATGACAAAGGCGCAAGAGGTCTGCAGGTACACTTTGCTGTAATTTCTCTCGCAACCACTTGAAGAAGCTGTTGGACAGCGTAATCCTATGTGATGAGACCATTCCGACTGGGCTACCAGAAGCGTCCACTGGTCAAGAAGTGTTCGCTGTCATGTTCTTCCTGCAGTGAGGGTCGCAGATGACTGATGCATGCCTTCTGTTACAACTTGAACAGAAGAGTCTGTGTGTGATGCACTGTGCAGTACAGAAGCGGTGCTGCTGCCTCGAGCTCTGATGACTGAGGATGTGGTCATCACCAGGTCATTGTGAGAATGGCTTACACTGCTCCCAGCTTTCCAATTCGATGCGTATGAACATGAGCAGCTCTTGTAACTCCGTTTCTGACGTTGAAGCTGCCAGTGCCGGATCTGAGGCATTCGTGTCAGACCCATGTTGTCATAAAGCCCGGCTTCACTTTGCATGTGTATATGACAGAACGACCTCGTATGGCAAAGACTCTCGTAGAATGTCAATCAACATTGCTTTGGACAACGTTAGCGTTGGTATATTTAGTGCAGTCAGACATCTAATGTTCAGCTGCACAGAATCATAAAGTTGCCTGAGGCCTCGGACGTCGCTTCCTGATTTTACATGAGAGAGATTGCGAAGCGCTGGTGTTGTACTATTTTTTTTCCAATCTCCGAACTGTTGTTTGAGTAGATCCACGACGTCTGTGTTACAGGCTTTGGAAGTGGGGAACTCAGAAATCGCTGCTGCCGCTTCACCCGCAAGGTAATGTTGTAGGTAGAAAAACGCCGTCGGCGATAAGGCGCTGTTAATATGAACAGTCTGCTCAAACTGCTCCCAGAAAGCTGACCTCTCGTGAATATCACCCCTAAATGTTGGCAAGTCAAGGTTCGCCAGCTTTGGGCCAGTTCTCGTCAGAGCATCATGAGCTGTCGGTTTTGCATTCTGGGGAGCAGCCGCCGCTGTACTCTCCGCGCATCCCAAAAACAGTGATATTGCAGCGAACCTCTGAAAGCATGCTGATGGCTTGTTCGTCGTACTCTGACACAGTTAGATAGATAGTCCGCTTCGAGCTCATCGTCAGCGAGGTGATCTTTGAGTGCATCATTAAGCTTCGAGAGCTTGCTGTTGGTACCCGATAGATGGTCATAAATACCTGTCAGCTTGGCCTCGTCCACAGCAGGATCCGTCAGTAGAGACTGTGCTTCCTGTAGAAGCTTCATATTCTGTGCTCGTCGAGCTGAGCGCTTGGTCTTGAGGCAATCCAACCTATCAGATGTCGAGCTCTGGGGTGCACGCCGATCACAAATGATCCGTGGTCAGTCCTTGGCGCTCGAAGCGCGACACAGACGTGTAGAAGGCCCCTTCGAGTCGTGCGATCAGAGAAATGTGTCCGCACGAGGATTTTCGGCACAAAATGTAAAGAAAACTAACGATCCACGAAGGAACCGGACCGACTGCCTTTCATTGCTCCAACTACTTCTTCTTTTGCAGTGCTTGCGTGCACGTGTTCATTACTCCATCTTTTTCTACATGTGTAAAATAATACGAGTAAAATATTGTCTGTGGGTAGAGATGAGTAGAGTGGAAACTTGGGTGTGTTGGTAGGACATAATGAATGTAAAAAGAGCGCTGTTTGTGTCTGTTATTTTCATCAGTCCTTGTCTGTTGTGCTCTTTTTACATCTTGAATATCAGCACATAATACTAGATTCAGGATGCACTGTTGTTCCGTCTGTCTTTTAATTCAATAAACGTGTGTGCCCTTTGGTCTTATGACCGCTCGAGTATTATTGCAGCCTCATCAGCTTCTAGTGATGTTGTTTTGCTTGCTGCTCAAAACTGATGATAATCAGCAGCATGGGCAATGCTAAGTGCCAAATGATGCATTCTATTATATCGTCAGGGTAGCGTCGGCGCTCATTTCATGGCTTAGAATCTAATGCAAAAGGAGAGCTGCCTTCTTTTCTTCTCTGTGGGAACCCCCAACGATATTCTGCATCAAGCCATAATAGACGTCAGACTCTGGAGTTTCCAAGATGTGTGGCGCCACCTGTCGGAGAAGTATTGAGTAGTGCATAGACCGACTCTCTCGCACAGTTTTCTATGGGACCAGGTGCAACTAGCGAGTGCGAAACAACGATTGAGCCTAATATCGCGTGTGTTTGCGCAATTAGCACTCAGAACGAGAGCTGTGAATTGCTATCCGCTAGTCGGACGCGCCACCGAGCCGTCGTGAAGTGCTTGCTGGATCACTCGCCTGAACGACGGCGAAAACAGCAGCAGACGAGAGCCCTCCGCACGCTACGAAGAAACGCCGCAAAAGACGCACTGTTGCGTTGTGAATTGCCACGGACGTAAGAGACTGAATAACAGCGTTCAGTTTTACCGATTTCCATAGTTGTCGTACGAAGAAGAAAGGCGAGAGCGCTGGAGACGGGCCGTTGCGAGCGTGTTGGCTAAGCGAAGTACCCGCGTTCTCCACAGCCGGTGTCGTGAATGTGTGGCTCTGCTGTTGTTATGCGTCGCCCTGATGCAAAACCGTGGTAACCTTGACTATGAAGCTCAGCAGAGGCTCTGACAGCGGTGCTTGTCGTGTAACACGAAGTGAGCAGCTAGAGGCAGACTGGAGACGCGTGATACGCACACCGCGACGAGTTGGTCGTCACAACACAGCATAGCGGACGTAGGTACGTTTTGAAGGGTCAGAGTTCTGGTTCTAACTAGCTAACACCACGTGCGTCATACAAGTAAATCGCGGAATGTTGGTCGTGACCCCCTTCAGGTTTGTTTCAGCCGTGTCCTCCGCGGTTGCCGTAGCTATCTCGGAGGCCACGGTTTTGCCTTTGGTTGTACCCCGCGAAAGTGGACACGCACGTATCCCCATTTGCAGTACATACAAACGGAAGACGACCATCAAGATACCATTTGAGGATGCGTAATAAAACACTCCAATGGACAGGAAGCGAGAGACGAATTAAGGGAGGATGCAACTGAAAAGGCGAAATTCGCCAGAGCCATTCGCCCCTGATAAACCGAAGTTTGCACCACTGATCGTAAGATGCATACCTAAGTAAATTGATCGTGTATGTAGGTACTTTATCGCTGTGACATACGTATATACCCGATTTTAACGCATTTAGGCTCTAGAGAACGGATGTCGGAAGGCTTGCCTCGAACTCGGTGTCGTGTGATGCTCGCTTGTACTTGCGAGTTGCAGCGCGCGGGAATAACTAAAACTTATTTTGCATTGTACTCGCAGTTCGCTTTGATCAGCTTCCTTTGTTTCTGAAGCGTGGATTGGCGGAAGAAGCTTCCCAGGTCCTTGGTTTTCAGGAAACCGCGCCTCGACAACAACGAAAGAGGAGGGTTATATTGCGGCCTATGCACATTCGCTTGCGGGCGGCTCTCTTTGCACTACCCAGTTAGTGCCAGGCTACGATGAGGGCGCTGGTGGCGGTGTTTTTCGCAGCGCCGCCTGGGCAGAGTCCTGACGTCTATAATTGTTCTCACTGAAGGTGGTCACATTTTTTTTCATTGCTACTTGCTGAACAATGTTGTGCAGTGTTAGATGTAGCAGGAAATTTGAGCATGCAGTCTTGCTAACAATGAAACAACAACTCACTCATTGCCGACTCACTGACTGCTTGTGGCATGTGTGGAAAACACTTCTAGTGCACTCATTAGTGTAGTCTTGTGTGCTTGAAATGTCATACAATGACTCTCCTCCTTTGGCTTTTCGTTTATTAGGTTGAGAACGCAATGGTGGGTTCGTAGCTGTTGCTGCTCGCGAGGCTTCTGTTTAGATAGGCGCCAGGCAAGAAGCACAATCTTCGAAGACTGTCAGCATGGCACCACAACAGTTGTATTATACGGTAGCCTTCAACATAATCGCTTTAAACAAAATACCTGCTGCACACTTTTTTGATATTGACTTGTTAGTTTTAAGGTCTTCCCTTGCAATGCTTTTTTTTGCCATTTTTAGAATAGCAGTTTGTCTATCAGCATTTAATGAGATGAAGCATGAACAGCCACCTATCGCTGGGCTACTTACATGCACTCCGTTGCTACTTGGTCCCCTCAACAGCCTGTATCATGTAACTGAGCTGCGATGCTGACCCATGCCTTGCCAGCCACCATGACCACTGCACACGTCCCTTTGCAAAGCCTTCAGGTCCGGTTTCTTTTTTTTTCTCTGAGAAGACACATAGTGAACACTGGACAACAGACTTACGCGCATCACCTGTGTTTGTCATCTTCAGATTTCTGTTATGGTTATTGGGAAGTTTTGATCGTCGTCACTGGTTGTCCGCAGATTGCTGTCGTCACTCCTGATTGGACTGCATAAGTTTGGCGTCACACTGTTTGCGTTGTGTAACACCCCGGTTATATTTTTGAACGGATGATTAGTGAAATCCTTCATGGCTAAAAGTGCAAATACTTGGTTGTGCTACATTGATGACATTGTAGTCGTTTTCTTGACATTTTCGAACACACCATGTTCGACTTCGTGCGGTTATCACGTGCTTCACCTCTGCTGGCCAGCATAAAGACTTCGCATTTTGCTGCAGGCAAGCTGACAATACGAGGACGTGATCTGCTAGGAGGGTGTCCTTCGTGCTGTTGACGAATACTCCTAGCCGAATTCCATAAAGACGCTTTGAAGTTTCACTGGCCTGTGTGTTGTCGCGAAATAACCTTGCAGGCATGTTGTTGCAAAGATTCTTGGGTTTGCGAACATAGCGCCTTTTCGACTTGTCCACTAGCTTATCCCTCCTCAACAGCTCTCCCTCATTAAGTTTCTTGTTTTTATATTTGAGACAATCACATCTGTACTACGTGTGCATGTAAATATGTGCTGCTTTCTATAACTACCCCAGAAAGCACTGACACTGCCATTCTCAGAATCTGCAACTCCCCTCATGGACGATACTACTGCTGTGGAAATTAAACATTGGTGTGCAAGTATACTGATACTTAGACTGCCTGCCATCGGTGGAAGGCTCTCCTCAACGCTCTGCCGGTACACTTCAGCCTCTACTTTGCTTGGCTTGCCCATTTTACCACTGCGATGTGAATTTATACGACCCACTGCCTTGAACAATTCTGAGAACAGCTCAATAATTGGCAGAGACCGTCTCATGTGTTATACCGAGACTGCAGCTTTGCCTACAGCAGTAGCAGCTAGAGAAGTTACATTCACTCAGTCATGTGGCAAGCTTAAGCACTATGTTGAATCAAGCAAACATTTCAATCTTTAAGTTTATTGCATTTCAAGAAATGATGCTTCATATCCCCATAGATCTTGTAAATTGGACGCAATGGCGTAGTGGCAAGTCTGATCTCGTGCAGCCATGCTGGTGCACACGCTGACCCCAATCGGATGTGTTGTAGCAGGAAGGCCTTTGCCCTGCTTAGCCCTTCATCACCAGCATACATGGCTGGTGTTGTGTCAGCCATAAAAAATAGAAACACTTCATGACAGTCTCTTAGAAGACGGGGATTTTTGGAAGCTTTCTTTGTTGCCTTCAGTTCTAAGGCATTCCAAGCAAGCCTGTCAGCCACTTTATTGCGCGCTATACCCCCATGCAACGAAATCCATTGAAACACTTTATTGAGTCCTACTTCAGTACATCCCATACTATGAAGTTCTTTCAAAATGTGCAGAGATCCTTGTGTTCACTTCTCCAAGACCAATCCCTTCATAACAGTTGCAGAGCAGGCTTGCTACCCCACAGTACCACAAGTTGTTGCTCCCTGCAAGACTTAGTTTCTTTAGGGCTGGCTCAATCACTATGTTTTGATGTACTGTCAATTAAATGACGCATTCAAGTCACTCAGTCCTGGACACCTTGAGAGACCAAGTATGAGTGCTGCCGGTGTTCGCTCCATGCTCTATTTCGACCGACGTGTCGGTCAACACTTTCCGATGATGGGCATGTCTTTATTTGTGCACCAAGTAGCATCGTTGTGCTATAGCAGTGGAGCGCTCACTGTGTGTCCGAGGAATTGTCAGCCGGCAGTTTATATTGTCACGCGACCAAGGCACCTTCTGTCACTAGTAAAGACTCGTTTCTTTCTTCATTCTGCTCACTCGGTGTACAAAACACACCGCA
The DNA here is from genome assembly GCF_013339695.2 of Rhipicephalus sanguineus. Lineage (NCBI taxonomy): Eukaryota > Metazoa > Arthropoda > Arachnida > Ixodida > Ixodidae > Rhipicephalus > Rhipicephalus sanguineus. The sequence continues at coordinate 155,671,777 of NC_051177.1, read as the reverse complement.
ATTGATTTGCCTGCCGCTTCAAGTTGAATCACTGGAAAACAAAAATTTCTCAAGTGCTCCCAATAATGTAGAATGGCAGTCTTGGATTCCAGATAAGCGGGATTGTTAAGCTACTTTCAAGCTCACTGTAGTTAAAGGGACACTAAAGGCAAATAACCATTTATGTCAGAGTGAAAGCTCAATGTATGACAACGTCTAAAACGGCAGTATTATCAACCGCGGTGCCCTACTTACCGAGAAATTAAGCGAAATGTATCACACGATGAGCGCCACGAGTAGGACATTTTGGAAGTGATACCGATGACGTGGGAGAGTCTGACTACAATTAATCACTAGTAATCAAACTAGGTGCAATAAGAAAAGAACCCACTGTGCATCAAGACACGTAATAAAATGCTGCTTGTTCGATTCTGTTTGATTAATGGGGAAAAAAAACCTCTTTGGCGTTGCCATGGGGAACGGCGCGCGTGGTTCAAAAGTTCCGTTTTCGCCGAACTGCGCTTCGCCTGGTGGTAGTTTCGGTACCGCGTACTGCCGCGTGTGTTTTGCACGCTCGTGTAAGTCGCTCTGACAGAAAGTTCGACAAAATGCCGCATGCATGTGATGTTGCCGGATGCCCGAATGGTGCACGCCGCCAGTGCATGCCACCGCGCAGTAAAGGCAGGCAACGTTGGGCATGGCAACAGTGACGTGCGAAATACCGCTTTAAGGCGGGTGATCTGAAGTGCGCTAACGCCATGCGGACCTCTAAAACATTATTTTATTTCAAAATAAGCACTTCCTTGGCATAAAATAGCACTACGAGGTTTCTGGACCGCTATTTCAACAATCAACGTCGACTTAATATTTGCCTTTAGTGTTAAGCAAATACGGGTCAGTGACGGGTGGCGTTTGGCGAGGACTGACGACATATTCTGGCTGACTACACTACTCCCTCTCACATATGTTATATGAGGCGGACTTAGCAGAGTAATCAAAGGTGTGGAGAATCGGTATTGGAATAACAATATATATGACTGTGGAAGCGAGTCGAGGAACAGCGTCAGTTCAAAGGGGAAGGGCGGGGGGGTAGGAATGAGGACTGGAGGATGCAAATGGAAGCAATTAGTAAGAGCTGTTTATGGTACATATTAAGAAGAAATCAGTTAAGAAACTGTAATATATGGTCAATAAGCCTTTAATGAATAAAAAAAGGGAAAAGGATCATAGACGAAATGTTCTACGCATTGTAACACATTAAATAGAAACTGTAGTGGACATATTATGGACCTTATACGTATGTTGTGCCTGAATGTACAGTGCTCACAGATTGTAACAACAAGCACAAAGCAACACTCAAATAAGGAAGAGACACGTACACAGGAAGGGCGTCTCAAGTCTGTTCCTTACTCGAGCATTCCTTTACATTTGTTCAGATGCCCAAGTTATCACCAACTAGCCCAAATGTCTGCGTCAGAATAACGACTGGTATACACAATTGCTCGAGTTAAGTGCCTTATGTTGCCACAAATGCAGCTGCCAAAAGTAATATTGCCTCTGATATGAGGGTTAAAGTTGAATTTACACCAAACGACGCGAAGTGAAGATGCTAGAAATGAAATTGCATTCATAAGTTAGCTTTCGATTGCACAGTTTTCAACCTGTGAGCGCTGAACAATGCCTAAGTGTGATGGAAAGCATAAGAGTGCGGGCTCAGAGGAATGCAATTGATACCCAAGTGCGCTCAGGCAAGTAAATTATATATATATATATATATATATATATATATATATATATATATATATATATATATATATATATATTTAAAGATAAATAAAATACAAAACAAAACAATGCACAGGCATTGCGTGTAAACGCAAGGCAGTGACATTTTCATAGGTCTTCAGTAATATTGTGCAGGGTTTTTAAATGAAGTAGAAGGCGAGCAGAAGATGCATATAGTAGTTCTTATTTCAGTCATTTGGGCTGCCACATGTGCAGTTACACAACTAAACTGTTTACTGGGAATTAGGTCATATTGCTACATGCATATTGCCAGCCCCTCGAACCATGCGCGCATGCGCCGGCGAAGAGAAGGAAGATTTCTCTCCGCTCGGGCTCTGAGCTGAACCGGTCAGCGCTGCAATGGCTACTGTAAATATATTGTGTAAAAAGTCTACGGACTACAGTCTACCGAGTCGTCATTCACGTAACAGTATAATAGAACAATCAAGCGAACAAGTCAATATTATATTTCGATTAGTAAGGGGTATACATGAAAATATTTTATTGTACGTGGTACCTCAATGATGTTTCTGGGTTCTAAACCTAGTAGTGGATTCTCGATTATGCGTCCCCCGCATTCGCAACGACCCGCATTTCACGACGAATCGGTTTGGGCAAAATCCCCATAGAAATAACGTATTAAAAAAGTTGGCCGCGTATCCTCGTGCTTCGCTGCAAATGTCGTCTAAAGACGATAGAAGAGGTGCTGCGTGAGATATGGACGCCATCTGGCAATACGCCGGGAAACATGAGTGCTGTGTTGCGGGCTGGTAGTCCCGGCACAGCAGCAGGCGAAGACCGGCGGTGACCAACGCGACCGGCGGGGACGCCAGCCAGCCCGAGCACGCGGTTTGGCGCGAAGCGCCGAAGCAGAAGAAACGTCCGCACTCAGCGAGTACTCTCCACACAATATTTTATTTACACGTCGCCTGGGTAAACAGGAATGCCAGAGCGGCGCCCCATGGCATTCGTGCAGTGCAATACTGAACAGAAACCGAAATACAACAATGAGCTCGTGCAGAGGGCACGGAGGAAGGCAAGTTTCAGCGCAGTCGCATCTGCAACGCAGCTTAAGAAACTAGGGTCTCTAGAAATACGTATCTAGGTATTTTTTACTAAAGGAACACACCACCTAATACTTACCTAGTGATGTTGCGCCTCAGATATGCGTAATGTTTGCTTTTTAATCAACAATTTACAGAAGTATGAACCTAGTCAGCCGTTCAAGACGACTGGCCCTTGGGCAAGTGGTTCAACTCTGGCCGGGTGGCTGAATTGAGTGACGTGCCGACAAACAGAAAGTCAGACAGACAGACAGAAAGACAGACCAAAATTTCTGCGTTTAAGTTCCCCAAGAAAGACTATCGTCTTTAAAACCTTCGTAATACGACGCAATTTTACACCGACCCCGCATCTTACGACGACTTTCTGATTCCGTTCGAGAAAAAAAATCACCTTCTTTACTCGTATCTGAACGCTGACCAAGTATTTGCGAGTGCACAATAAGAACTCTCGTTCCCCTACGTTGAGAATTACAAAAGTAGAGAGTGAGACAGTAAATTTATTCTCCTGGCAGTTCATGCGTTTCTGCAATCCAGTTTTCCTGGCTTTGATACGCCTCGGTTCCGGTTACCTAGACAAGCTCTCTCCACACTGAGTAGCTTCAGCTGACCGGTCATTGAGATCCAGACATTTTCACGTTTTCGGTCCGTGGAAACTTTTCCTGGTCGACATACAGCTGGTCTCCTGCCCTTGTTTGCGGCACTCGCAGTCACAGGTCTTGAGCACGCAAAAGGACGCGACGCAGCTATTTTCTCCGTGCAAAATAACTTTCGCTTGACATGAACGTTCATAATAACAGCGGGACATCACTAGTTGCACTTCACAGGGGCACAAATACGATGCACACAGCTCAGTCGAGCACGAAAGCATTCTACGTAATTCTACGCCACGGAGGAAGGTGTTCTAAGTAAACTCGTGCTCTGTCGCCATTATGTGATGGCGATGACACTGTGTCAGACTCCCCTGACGGGAGGCTGTTGCCAACGCGGTTTCGGTTTCGTTTTCACGAACGGCTGGATGACCAGACCATGCAGCGGGACTCTCGGCAGTACCTGCCTGCTAGAGAGCGCGGTCCCCAGGTGGCGGATGGGGGGGCCTGCTGTTGCACTTGACCGCAATAGCAGTGGTGCTTGCACCTCGCGGACCAACAGGCCTTTCTTTTCTCCCGAGATTGCTTTGGTGCTCCTGCTGAATTGCGGATTCCAGAACCAGTGTACCTTCCAGACCTGAATAAATATGATAAATTGTTTTGCCTCGCACTTTGTTCTCTTGCTTGGAACACTGCCCCAACCATGTGGCACACATCAGTGCAATATAACAGTCTTTAGTACCGTTAGCACTCTTTGGCAATGCCTACAGTGTATACAATAATCCCGATGCATGTACCTGGCACAGGCCCGTTGCCAGGAAATTTTTTCGGGTGGGGGGCACTTGCTGAAAACCTTGACAATTTGAGAAAAACACCTATTTTCATTATTTATTTTTCGTAAAAACACCTACTTCACCAAAATTTCGCTAGGGTACAAATTTTCGGGCAATCTCTCAGAAAATCGAGAAGGAGGATACAACTTTATTGACACCATGAAATGGGTCAGGTGAGGTGGGGGGGATGGGTGCAGGGAAAAGGTAGCCGATGGGCCCTCTAGGTGGCCGAAAGTCCTAGCGCTTCGGTGACCCCCATGGCCCCGAACTTAGCATCAATGCTTCACATTAAGTATGATGCATGAAAAATGGTCTCCCATGCGGGTCGGCGAAAAGTGACTTAAAATTTTACTTTTGCCAGTGCCGGTCGAATGTTTGATTTTTACATAAGTGGCTGCGCACAGCCATATACTTTTCTTATTTTAATTAGGTTCGTGTTGGAAACATCATGGGCGCACGCAGAGTACAGCTGATATCCGAATGCCCCGAATATCTTGCTCTAACGCGGCCACGCCGACTGACACATTTGGCTTCGCATGAAATGACTTGAAACAGCAGAGCGCGGGAGGCAGCCTTGTAAAACAAATCGAATGCACGAAATAAAAGATAGGATATGAATTAGGGTGCAAACGCATTAGCATGCATGGGCTAGTTACTACGTGCATATGTGCTACATTCACCTGGTTATCTCCAGTTTATTCTCTCGTGCAGCAAGTTTACGTTCGTGATTCCACACGAAAGTAAGCTAAGCGCCTTTTCTCACGATGAAGTGCGCGCAGGATGCGTTCCTTAGTAGCCGCTGAAGTGTGGACCAATGCGGTAACAAACCAGCTGAAAGGATATATGCAAAATCCCCGTTTCACAACACACAAACGCGTTCTCTGTACGATGAGTCGCTGCAGTATTATGTTGCAATGACGTAGTATTAAATATTGCCGAAATTTGCGCAATTTTAGATAATAGCGGCCAAAATATCACGCGCGTAGCAGACGCTCGCCGCTTTGACGCGGCTTCCGCCACGGAGAAAGCCCACGGATGGATGGATGGATGGATGGATGGATGTATACGGCTGTGCCCTTTAGATCGGGCGGCGGCTCACGCCACCTAGCCATAAAGTTAAGTACTATCACTATGTGTTGAAAGATTGCATTTCACTCGTGCCTTGATTTTAGCCACCAATCGGTTAGCCTCCTCCTGGTTATTTCTACTCGTTTAAAGTCTATTTTGCCTTCACTGTCCCTAAACCCCAATGCTTTGAAAAATTCCGCGCCATTATCTTGGACTGTAGGGTGAAGCACTTTACAGAACATTATCAAATGTTCAGCCGTTTCCTCCTCCTCTCCACACGCACTACATAACGTGTCTGTGCCTTCGTATTTGGCTCGGTACGTCTTGGTCCGCAATACTCCCGTCCTGGCCTCAAACAGCAGATAACTACCCCGAGAATTATCGTAGATCTTTTCTTTTGCAATTTTCTGCTTGAAAGTTCCGTAGGTCTCCAGTGATGATTTCGTAAGCATCCCCATTTTCCACATGTCCCTCTCTGTTTCCTTCACCTTCTTCTTAACCGATGTTTCTATTTCGCTTGGTATTCTGCTGTTGTCTAAATACTTGCTTGACAAATTTTCGAGTTCGCTTCCTCCATTTAGTATCAACATTCTTCATGGACAAGTAGCTGAAAACTTTCCTAGCCCAACGCTCCTCTCCCATTTTTCTCAATCGCTCCTGAAATTCTATCTTGCTGCTAGCCTCCCTGCCCTCGAACGATGTCCATCCCATGTCACCATGTACCCCCTGATTTGGGGTATCCCCGTGTGCTCCCAAAGCAAGCCTACCTATGCCACGTTGTTTCATTTCCAATCTTGCTTGAGCCTCTGATCTCATGCACAAGACCGCATTGCCGAACGTCAAACCTGGGACCATTACCTCTTTCCAAATCCCTCTCACAACGTCATACCTATTGTAGTTCCACAGTTCCCTATTTTTCATTACAGCTGCATTCCTGTTGCCCTTAGTCATTCCGTATCTTTCGTGCTCCCTTAGGTACTCAGCCCCGTTGTTTATTCATACGCCCAGATATTTGTATTTATCCACTATCTCCAGCGTGACTTCCGGTATCTTATGCTCACTGCCTTCATTATAATTAAGAATCATGATTGCCGATTTTTCCCTACTGATCTTCAAATTTAACCTATCTCCTTCATTACCGCAGATGTCTATCAATCCCTGCAGATCTTCCTTGTTGTCGGCCATTAATACTATATCATCTGCATACATCAATGCCGGTAATGACTGTTCAACGTGTTTTCCTTGCTTGGTAAAAGAGAGGCTGAAGCCGAGTCCACTCCCCTCTAATTTAGCTTCTAATCCTTGTAGATACAGCATAAATAACAGAGGTGACAAGCGACACCCCTGTCGAAGCCCGCGTTATCTTTCCCTTTGCAGTGCACTCACCGAACATTTTCCTTTCAATGGATCTGCTGTGACCACCGTATTATTTTCTCTCCTGTCAATGAGAGAATTTATCTCTCTTGCTACATTAAAAGTTGCCATGTAGAACACCCACCGATGAACTTGTCAAATGAACTTATCTGTACACCTTACAACAAAGCAAAGTCAAGAGTACGCATGTTTATCAGAAAAACCAGTGATGCTAGTGAAGAAAGAAAGCTCAAAAACCAAAGAGCCTTGCAGTGGAAAACTCTCATCAGAGTTTTGTTTCTCATAAAAAACTACCATGCCTATAAAAAAAAGGTCAGAGGAGCTGTTTTTCACATTCAAATACTTTATTTGTCTTGACTTGTAACAAGCAATGTAATGAAGCAATATCAGACGGAAAACTCGGAACATTATGTCCAATACTGACACCCTACGCTGACGCGAGGGCGACGCAAAGTGCAAAAAATGACACAAATATTACAGGCGTCGAAATACAACTTTCGCAATAAGGACAAAAAGAGGAATACAGGGTACAAGAAAGCTTGAAAAAAATTGCGACAGTCTGCACACAGGAGCATCGTATAGTAACGCAAGTGATATAATACAGAATCTTTCAAAAGACCCGCATCATTGTTTTGTTGAAGCACACTGCTCTGCGAATACACTAAAATGAAGCAGCGAATGCAAACAAAATTGCAACTAATGTTACTAATTGATCACGTGAAGATTGTACAACTTGAGAATGCATAAATGTATATCACAATTTTTCCAACAGCACACGTTTTGGCAACAAGCTCGTTGATGTTTTCGATTGTGATTGTACAACCTAACCATGAATCTATAATTATTGGTAGAAAAAGAGCAACGTCGAAAAGGTTATTGACGCTTGTAGGGCATCCAAAAGAAACGCGGCGTATCGCACCAAATATTCGCGGCAGCATCACTTTGTCAACGTTGTTAAACATTCCCTGCGAATTCAGCGCCACATGTGCTTAGAACGCTTCGAGAGAATTTTGCGCACATAGAAATGCTGCAGTACTTCTTGAACTGAAATTATTCGTTGTAGCTGCAAAATTGTTCATCATTTATCTGCTACAGTGTACAGATCTTGGACCCCATGGCCTACCGCATGCACTATGAACTTTCATATCTATTTTGTCCAGCTGTTCACATTTTCATGCAGCCGAGATTTTTTATATAACTACCGTGAGCTACATTGCAGTACAGAATGAAGGTCTATACACGTTTTCACAAACAGCTCCCCAGGAGCCGCCATGGTAATCTATGGGCTGCGCTAACAAGGCGTGACCCCCACAAAAAATGCTCCTCGGAGTCTGTGAAATCAGTTTTATTACTCCCGCGTGCAGCCCAACAGGGCAGCGTTTTTTCCCTCCTGTGAGAAGGTCTATATAAAATATATTTTAACTCACAGCTGCTGAAGTTTACATGTACCATTTTATGCTGATTTGCTTGTTACACTGTGCGTGAGGCAATGAAATTTTTGAGGCTTCTAGCATAGTACCATTTGCGAAAATCTGCAAGGTGGCTTTTTTGCAAGATTGTTTTCCAACCAGAAATTCTCAATCCCTGACTGCTTTTCTCGCTCATTCTGTTTTTGTTTCTCTACCCCCTCGCCCCCCCCCCTTTTTTTTCTTACCAACGACGTGTGCCTTGTCGTGCGAGGCGGGCCCACAGTAATTGTTGGGAAAGAGGCCGTTTTGTCGTACTCGCGTGCCTTCACTGAAATTAGGAACGGTAAAAGTTCAATGAGCGAGAAAACCAGTCTGCGACGGAGGGCTTTTGGTTGGAAAACAACCTTGTAGTAAAGCCGCCTTGCAGATTTTTGCAAATGGTCGCCACCATTCTCTCAAGTAGAGGGGGCGGGAGGGTGGATTGATCCAAGGGCTCGTTTCTTTTGTTGGACACAACCTAATGAAAACAACGGAAAATGCAGCTAAGTAACGTATAAGGAATATTACTTTTACGTTTGATAGTAGTATATGGATGGGAAAGCAAACGCCACTATAGCTCAATTGATAGATCATCGGACGCGTAATTTGAAGGTTGCAGGTTCGGTCTTTACCTGCGGTAAGTAGATTTTTCATGCACTTTAATTCCTTTACATTCACGTCGTAATGATTGTGTTACAGTTAAACACTACAAGTAATGTCCCCTATATTTTCCTTAGTGTCATTGTCTGTTGGTTTCATTACGTTATTGGATTCACTTTCATTAGGCTACCATCTTACAAGGCAGCTTTCCTGCACAACAATTCATTCATGCACAAAACGCCAACCAAGAATTTATTTTAGCAACCCGACGTTTCAAAGCCTGACCGGCTTCTTCTTCAGGGGTGAAAAGGCCCGAGACAGGTGGACACCGTAAAGGGTACGTGGGCGTAGGCAGGGGGGTGCAAAAGGGGCAGCTGCCCCCCTCAAGCCACACCGGCACTTGCCCCCCACCTAAGCAATGCTAGCTCTCTCTTTCTCCCCCCCCCTCCCCCAGCCGCGATGCAACACGGGTTTGCACCCCCCAAGGCAAAATTCTGCCGACGTCCATGGAAGGGGAGGTCACCCGGTCCTTCGGCCTCGCGTTCTTTTGTGCTCTCTCCGCTTTCTTCTGTTCAACAGCCGCGCCAAGGGGGAAAAGGGAACGCGAGGGGCACCTGCACTTCTAGTGATAGCTAGCACTGCAAAACTCCAGCCACGGACGTCAATGCGAAATGTGTATAAAGTACCGAATTTTTGGCTCGCGAAGCGTGAAGCTCATCTGTTTGTAATGTCCAGCGGTTGTTCAGGCATGAACGAAGAAAACTCGTTCGCTGTCTCCAGACGGCATACCTTCGCTGGCTGGGTATCTAGAAAACCCAACGTCGCCAGAGTATGGTGGCTAGAGGAAAACAATTATTCTTTCCCGGTAGCCATTTTATGTTAACGCTTTTCCAGCAGCTGCTCGAAAGACCAACGTGCTAGAGGCGTAGTTGATCGCGCGTGCCTGCATGTAGCCCCGTGTTGCCACGACAAATAAAAATATGGTAGCAGATATTTTCATGGAATATCAGCAGAAATCAGTAGATTTTAAATTTTAGTCTTTGCACTTCGTTTTAGCATCGCAAATTCAGCGCTGATATTAGTAATCTACCGTATAGTACTGAAGCTTTCGTGAAGTAGTAAAAATAATGACTCCGACAGCACTGCTGGTGATTTAGAAGAACCCGGGAGTTCAGACGGTGTCAACCTAGTACGATTCAAGACTGATTAAATATACAATGGTTACTGATGGCACTTAGCATACTGGAAAACAAATGAATTGTTCCTGTAGTCTGTGGTCGATACTGCTCGTTAGCAAACTTAATTTGCTCACACATGTGCAGTAAGATACTTGCTGAATGTCAATGTGGTTTCAAACATCTGTGAGGCTTTCGTGCAAGAACATTTCACACAGGCGAACAATGGCTCACCGGGTCGTTTTTAGTACTTGTTCACCCCTTCACATTCCAGCGAAGGTAGCGCATGCAGGTGCGCAAGCACCACGAGTACCTGCTTTTCAAAATCACTGCGGAAAAACCACGCCTATAGGGCGTACAGAGCGAAAGGAAAGAAATTAACGACAAAAAAGGAAAGGCACGGTCACGTGTTCATGATAACAGCTGTTGTCCTAGCTGTTCCTTTGGAAAATACACGTACTCATGCATTCCTAGCAACTACTTTGTTACCTTTAGTAAAACTTGTTGTTGGGCTAGCTGGTTCATGCACGGCCGGTCTGGAGGCGCGCGCTCGCTCCTTAGCGCGCGCCTCTAGACCGGCCGTGGTTCATGTTACAAGAAATTCAGACGACACTTTTCTTTTCGTCTTTTCTTCTTGGTGGTTTGCGCCGTCTGAATTTCTTATATTTTGTTTCCCTCTTCTTTTGTCAGTCGCCATATGGCATCACGTCAAATCAAACTCGACGCTGAAAAAGTAGCAGCTTTTCCGATCGTTTCTGTAGAAAAGACAGAAAGTCAGTAGACTCAGACACCTTATCACTCTATTAGCAGAAAATTTAAAAAAATAATGAGATATACTGATACATCAGCAGCCGTGGCAACACTAGTGTAGCCGCAGCGCGCTTACCAACTCCCAAAACGCAGCCTTCTGTTTAAAAATACGCGAAATAAACGCTGCGAGTTGTGTCTCCCTAGACGACTTTCAGTGCTTCCTTCTACTTCTTCTTCTTCTTTTTTTTTTATTCAGTATCCGTTTGACGCGTCCGAAGAGGCCCTGCACTGACGGCCGAAGCGTAGCAGCTGATCACCTCCGCGAAATGCAAAAATGAGACGTTCGCGGAACACGAAGCCGATGTCTTTTGTGCACATTTTAAACGAATAGGCCTCCAACGCTCAAGTTTGCGCAGCGTCGTCCGCCGCCCCAGCGGAGAGAGGGGCGGACGGGTCGCTCTTGCTTGGTTTTCCCATTGCGCGCGCGGAGAACGTGCTCCCCGAGGTAGGGTGGCTAGAATGGGGAGGTGTGCTGAGCGCAGCGCGTTTCCCTTGCCAGAGAGGGTCCCTCTGCTCCAAACAAGGCAAACCGCCGCGATCGGTGACGTCATACAGGCCCATCTCTCTCACTTCTGTGGCGGGCAAAACTATGGAGGATATGGCTCTTTACCGGCTACAGTGGATCGCGGAGGTGCGCAACGCTTTCCCACCAGAGCAGTGTGGATTCCGGCCACATCGCGCGACCATCGACTGCATTGCTGCAGTCGTGAGCACCCTCGAGCAGGCCCTTCACGATGGAGAAATGGCCATCCTACTCCTCCTTGACATAAAGTCGGCGTTCGACTCGCTCCCCCACTCGTCTATCATCAGTGCTGTGCGCGCGCTAGGTGTTGAGGGCAAACTCTTGAACTACGTTCAGGCCTTCCTCACTGACCGAACGTTTACTGTGCGCGTGGGCGGGGCTACAAGTGCGCCGCGATCTGTCAGCTGTGGCGTCCCACAAGGCAGCGTCCTCAGCCCGTTTTTGTTTAATCTGGTGCTCGCGCCGCTCGTCAAGTGCCCACCAGAAACGGCTGTGTTCCCTGTTCGCGCAGTGGTGTACGCTGATGACGTCGCATTGTATGTGCGTGGTCCGACCCGAAAGTGCTCGGTGGTGCGCGCTTGCATGCAGGAGGCCCTCCAATGTGTGGCGGCCTTCGTGAGAAACATCGGACTCGCGATCTCGGCGCCGAAAACCGAGGCCCTCGTCGTCCACCCTCGTGCTGAAGCCCGACGACGTCTTCCGTGCCTTCAGCTGGATGGTGCACCAATAGTTTGGAGTAGCAACGTCCGCTACCTCGGCCTGACGATAGACAACCGCCTCCGATGGTTCCCGGCGGTGCGACGTGTACGACAGACGACGCGTCGCGTGGAATCGGCCGTGCACCAACTACTCGCAGGCGGCAACGGCTGCCCCGCTGCCTTCGCCTGCACCATCTACGAGGCGATGGCTCTGTCTGCCATCTACTACGCACTGCCGATCTGGAAACTCCAGGCGCCACAGTGGCGACTGATCGACCAGGACCACCGCCGAGTCATCCGCATGTGTCACGGAATGCCTCGTGGCTCTCGTGTGGCCGAGACCCTCGCGGAGGCTCGTGCGTGGCCTGCGTCGCTCACGGCGGACCTGCGCGCATTGTGCCACTTGCAGCGTCTCCACCGAGCGCCTGATGCAGGTCCCCTCTCGCGGTTACGTGCTGTGCCAAACTCACGTGTCGGCCAACTTATCGACGTGTACGACGGTGTTGTGGCTGACGACCCCGCACGCCTTTGGCGCTGGCCACCCCCTCGCCGTCGAGTGCCCCTTCGAGTGAACTTGCACCTGCCGGGCATTCGATCCAAACGCCACACCCCCATCAGTGCCATTGCTCAGGAGGCCGCGGCGCGGATGTATGAGGACCTGGCCGGGAGGACGCAGGTGTTCACCGATGGGTCCGTCCTGCAGGATCGCTCAGCCGCGGCCGCCTGCATAGCCCCTCAGCTCAGCTCGGAACGACAGTGCCGCTTGCGATACTGTGCATCCTCAACAACAGCTGAGCTAGTCGGGCTCCAGCTGGCTGCAGACCTCCTGCGCAATTCGCCGGCCGTCACGAGCGCAGCAATCTTCTGCGACTCGAAACCTGCACTCCGCCAGCTCGCGAGGGAGGAACGAGGCCCCCTTCTTGCTCAGCGTGCCGCTCTCAGCCTGCTGGCCCTCCAGGAACGAGGCTGTGATGTGGTCCTTCAGTGGCTCCCTTCACACGTCGGCATCGCGGGCAACGAGGCTGCAGACGAACTCGCAAAACGAGCACACTCCGCCGAGACTTCGCTGACGGATTACGCCAGCTCGTTCGACTCGGCACGCAACAACCTTCGCCGGGAGCTGGTGCGCGAGCATCCTGACGCACGGGTCGCCTCCGGACACCCCCCTCCTCCCATCCCAGCCACTGGTTTCACTCGCCGCGAGCGCGCGCTTCTTCTTGCCCTGAGGACCGGTTCTGTGTGGCCCGCGGAACGCAGGCATCGTCTTCGCGGCGCCGCTGCACTGAACTGCACCGATTGCGGCGCGATCGAAACCCTGTGCCACCTATTGTTTGACTGTCCGTCTCTCAACACTGCGCGGAAGCGGCTCGCCATGAAGTACCGCCTCGTCGGACTGCCGTGTGCGACCCTACAGGACTTGCTCCATCCCACCGTCCACGTACACCGTCGCCGATCAGCCCTTGCGGCCCTACTAGCTTTTCTCGAGGATGCCGGCCTAGTCGAACGAATTTTCTAGCCGCTCACCACGGTGACTCAGACGCCCGTTCTCCTGCCCCCCCACCCCCTCACTGTTTTTTTTTTCACTCATACCTTTCTTTTTCTTCTTTTACCATACTCTTTTCACTCTCACTGTCCCTTTAATCCCCAATCCCCCGTGAGTGTATCGGTTGAGGCGTCCTCACTTGAGAGACAGTTATCGTGCACTCCACACCCAATTTCCAGTTTCATTTCCTTCTTCCTTTTAAGAATCACCTCCCCCCCCCCCCGCAAGGGGCGCTGCGTGGTACGGCCGCCGCCGTTGCAAATTACCGGAGGAAAGCCTAGCACTCGGAAATGCGGCGTCGTATTTTTCATCGTTCAAGTGGTGCTTATTGGTCGAGGGTCATGGATTTTTGAGGTGTGAGAATAATGCCGCATAAACCGAAGAAGAAAACTGGATGTTGTTGCTTCGTTCCTGGCAGCAGCTCTGGGTACTGGTCGTCGACAAAAAAGGCATCTTTGCTCTGAGTACTGGCGTGGAACGAGTTATTTTAGAAGTAAGGTCGTGCGATACCGAGAGCTGAAAGGCAGCTGACAGAGAACTCAGCACAATGCGAGAAACATTTCGACGCAAGGCACGTAGAAGGGAACGACGTTGGGCTAGTTTGTATATTGCGTAGTCTGAAGTGAACGATAGCGCGTACAACGTTATATGTTGTACACTTTTATTCCTTAACTCGGGTGCATTTATTTTTAAAGGGGGTTAACCATAAGGAGGAAGAAAAGAAAGCCAAGTGGACTAAGACATGTGTTCTGTAGATAGCTTATTGCAGAGTTCAAATAAACTTGCTTCGTGTACGAATGTGTTTTCTTTTCAATTGACAAATATTTCAACCTGCCGACAAAACGTACACATGACGTTATGACCAGCAGCTAGTGCATAGTAATGGGTACAAGTGTGAGAGAAGGCATTTTTTAGCTATATGTTCCCACCTTTTTAGAAATCTTCTTAGATTTTGACCCATTATTGATTGTTTTGTGTTTGCCTTCGGGAGAACAGTTTAAAAGGGCTCTGCAAGTGTGTTGAGTAAAAGAACGGAACGTAATTATAATGTAATTACCAATATTACGCATAACACGGCCATCACGGCAATAGTTATAACTACCAATCCAACCATAGAAAATGGCTTCGCAGCATTATGGCTCTCTACCAGGGGCGTAGCCAAGGGGGAGGGGGTTGGGGGGGTTCAGCCCTCCCCCCCCCCAACATTTTTAAGTTTTGCATATATAAATATACAAGCACACATAGAAACGCACGCACGAACATGGTTGACCACCCCTCCCCCCCCCCCCGGAAAAAAATTCTGGCTACCCCCCTCTGTGTGCGTATGCTGTGCGATGAGCTATGATCCATGCGCTATCAATATTATTAGGTATATTATAGCCTAAAACCACCGAAAGTCGTGTCGTTTCAGAAGGTTGCATTTCAATTGAAGTATTATAACATTAAAAGTTATTCATCGTTTCAATGATTCTAGTTCATTGCACAGGAGCAGGTAAATGTCTGAGCAAGAAGCAAGGAAAGTTTCATGGGAAAATATTGATCTATTTAATAGCTTAGCTATGCGCTTTTTCGCAACAAAAACATACTGAAAATCAAGTTTCGAGAAAAACAAGAATTAAAATTTCCAAACATGTCATTTTCAATTTGAGTGTAGTCACAAAAGAAAGGACCATAATTTTCGAACAGAACCAAATAGAAGCGTAATTTTTTGTGAACCACAATTCTGCATGTTCGTACATTCTTAGAACATCAAAAGTAAGAATTCACTTTTTTAAGCAAAAAAAGACATACCTTAACAATGTGAATAAGCACTAAAAATGACTTGAATAAGTTGCAGTGACACATAATGACAATTGATAAAACTGCAGGACGCAAGCGCCTAAAAAAAAAAGCCTCGGTGCTCAAGCGTGACGCGCAGTGCTACTGGGCATGCAGCCTGCCACCGTGATAACGCATACGAACCCTGTTTGTCAAATGAGGAGAGGAAGTCTACGCTTTATTAGCGCAATCGCTGAGGTAAAAAGACGATTAACGCTGCAAATTGTAGCACGCAAAAATCACAGCATATCCACGGAGTGAATGATGATGAGTGGGCGAAGCTGCGGAGGTTCATCGGTAAACCGTGAATCTTCCATGAATTCTGCCCAGTACATCATCACCGACGTGAGATCGGGCGCGTTTATACTAAAGGTTCGATGAGTTATGACGACTTGCAGCTCACTTTAATTTTACATGTACGCTGTGAATTTTCATTGTTTAGAAAACCATTGCTTTAGAAAACACCTTGCGTCTTTCGTTAAGCAGCTGGCGTCTTTTTCGTTTTGCTTTAGAAACATCTGGCGTTCTTTGGTTTTGTTTTTACAAAACATCTGGCGTCTTTCGTTGGTTTATTTCATCAATCAACGGCGTTTTGAACAAAATTTTTATTGTTTAATCACGCACAGGAGAAATCTCACCAGGCACTACCTTGGAGGTAAACAATGGCTGCTAATGGGAATGAGAGACAGAAGAAGTCGGCTTTTAGCTAACACTTACACTTCTACAGAGACAGAAGAATTCGGCTTTTAGTTAACGCGCACGCTGCGAATTTTTTATTGTTCAACAACGCACAGGAGAAATCTCCCACCGGCACCACCTTGGAGGTCAAAGGGTAAGACTTGTTACTCACTACTACGAGCACGACGAGGGACGAACGGGTGCCGCCTTAAGGAGCTTCGCCCCTAAAAATAGCGCGAGCCATATTCACCGGACGCTGGCAAGGCTACGCTGTACGTCGTCTGCTCAACACCACGCGCCCCTGCGTACAGCGCCCCTTGCGGCATCGGTGCAACTTGGGGACCGGTTTCCGCGGCCGCTTTTCACACCTCCCCATTCTAGCCACCCTACCCGAGGCTCGCATTTTTCACGCTATGGGTGCCGTTCCTTCGGCGTACTCGAAAGCAGGCGCACAGTCCTGCTGCATTGTGAACTCTCACAAAAGTTTAAAAGTGACGAAGAGTTGAAAACTGCCCGTCACGTTCTACCGTTTTCCAATGCAAGCAGTGCGAGGAGCAGAGGTGTCAAGAGTGAATTATCGCAGTTCGCCGCGATGTTTTCGGGGTCTTGTCACATTGAAGCAATTTTTGTCGTACACAGTATTACGAACTATTAACGGGGAGAAACACGATGATCGTGCTCATTAGAAAGGGAAGTGCGTTTTTGAACCGAAGTTCCAACAAATAGACAGCCGTTTTACGTTTTGAGATTGCGCGCTGGCTTTCCTTGTCAACCATTTGTAATGTGACAGCAGCGGAGCATGTGGGCTTATTACACCACAGTTTAAATAAGGTACCGTGAGTACTAAGTGTTTAATTCAGCTGATTGCGGTACATTTCCCGTCGCGGCTCCCTGTAAACAGAATTAAGCTGCATGTTTGCACTGAGCGTTTATATTGGCCTTGCATGCGACACGCCGTGATTGCTTAGCAGGCTGAAGTGTTGCGCTGCTAAGATCGTGGTCATGGGTTTTATTCACGCATACGGCAGCTGCATTCCGATGGGAGTGAGACGCAGTAACATCGGCGTACTTAGATTTACGTACACTTTGAAGAACCCCAGGAGGCCGAAATTAATCCGAAGTCCCCCACCTGGCGTGCCTCGTAATAATGTCATGCGTTCGGCGCGTAATATATAGCCTTGCATGCGCGTGAGCGCGTGCAGGGTGCGTGAACGTACTGAGACTATATATACGGTGATTCAAGGGAAGGGAAATAGGCACCTAATTTCTGCAGCCTATAAGAGAGCACGGCGCAGTGCCTTTATGGGGGGGGGATGAGTGCAAAAAAGAGTAGAAGTAGGAGAAAGACGAAGTGATCAGTGCGCAGCAGGCGCGGTAGGTGCAGCGACGTTGCCGAGGCTGTAGCAGGTGCTCGCCGCAGCCGGGGTGGTCGTACTGTGACAGAGCTGTCAAAAGGCAGGCGCGCGGAGAAGAGCGACCGGTTTTTGCAAGAAAGGCGGGGAAACGCGTGCGACGCAGCGCCCCCTGGCCGAGCTTGGGAGGCCTACGCGCTGTACATTGGGAATCACGTGTCTTCACGCGTGTATGTTAGTGACGTCATGTTCCCTCTTTCCACTGGTGGTATAAAGGTACGTAATTCAAGCACAGAAGCCTATTCGTCTTTCTATTTCGACTGACGATGGCGGAAGACAACTCATCGCAGCGATCGTTCAACTGCTCGCAAGTGTGGGACACCGAACTCAGAGAACAATTAATTTCTGAAGTTCGCCCCCATACTTACTTATATGACCTCATGCATGCAGAATATAAAAACCAACGCAAGAAGGATGACACGTGGGACTTGATCGGCAAGAAACTTGGCTTGTCAGGTAAGCATCAATATGTCTGACTTTTTCTAAAACGCTGCTTTTCTGGCAAATCTGTGACATCTCGAAATCTTCGTTGCCGGATGCTAATATGGTGCCGGGCCCAGCAGCACCGTATCGCGGTATATCTGTGCCTAGGCGTCCAACGGCGGCATGACAGTCCACACTAGCCTGCGCATGAAGAGTGTAGACCCGCATGTGTCTATATGTTCCAAACTGGTTCCCATACGTTCACTCATATCGCGTGTTCTCCTTTTCAGGTGCCGAGTGCAGAAAGCAATGGCAGTACTTGAGAGACAAGTTCCTGATGGAAATCAGAACAATTGAAAAGGCCAAGAGTGGATCGGCCGCGAAACAGAAAAAGCTGTGGTCTCACTTTCAGATGCTGTCATTTCTGCGTGGGTACGTGGCGTCTCGCAGGAGGATCCTCTACAACAAGAGGGTTAATCGTTTCTCAGAGAACTCGATGGCAGAGGCAACTGCACATGTCGAAGAAACTGCACAAGGTAAGTGTACTTTACATAACGCGCTTCTTCTTCTTAACCACATATCACATATATTCTGGAAATTTTTGTGAGCGATATGTAACAATCTCTGTGGCATTGCAATTTCACTAAGCAGGCATGCTCGAGGATTTCGTGGAAAGGTACACAGGGCAGCACAGCGGCACGGAATGCCACGACACCGCGCATGACGCAGCAGAGAGTGAGCAATGCGGGCACGAAAGAAGCTCTAGCAGCGAGATTGTCTGCCACTTCGAAGCGGGTGACGACTCGTTGCTGAATGCCTCCAGCGACCACCAAGAGAGCTCTCCTGCTCCTGAAACGGCAAGCCAACTTTCAACAAAATATATCGCATACAGGGTGTTTCAAGAAATGTGTCCAACCTTCTCAAAAAATCAGGAAAATGAGATATTTGCTCGGGGCTTTCAGAATTGCTTCTTCTGTAGCGGCAGGAATCTTGGTAGTTAAGGACATCATTTAGGACAGTAATTAACAAAGTTACATTAATTAACTTTTTAATTAGTGGAGTTAGGTGATTGTGTCAAATGGGAGAATTGAAGCTCTTCACGCTAGGAACCCATCCGAGCTTTGAGATTTCGAAAAAAGCATCCTCTAGTAATTGTTGTGGCGTAATGAAATTCAACGAAATGCAACGGCTTTCAACAGCGAAAGCCATCGAATTCGGTTGAATTTCATTACTTCGTAATTATTACTAGAGGCCGCTTTTTCGAAATCTTAATGTTGGGATGGGTTTCTGGCACGAAGAACTTCGATTCCCCAATTTGACAAAGTCACCTAACTCTACTAATTAAAAAGTTCATTAATTTAACTTTCCTAATTACTCTATCAAGTCATGTCTCTAACCATCTTAAGATGCCTAGCGCTACAGAAAAAGTCATTCACTCATTTTGGACGTCTCAGAAGAATATGGCAGTTGCGTTCTTTCATGTTTATGTTTAGGTTTCGCCATTGAATTTGGTTGAATTTCATTATTCGTAATTATTACTAGATGCCACTTTTTCGAAATCTCAAAGTTGGGTTGGGTTTCTGGGATGAAGTACTTCAATTCTCTCATTTGACACAACCATCTAACTCCACTAATTAAAATGTTAATTAATTTAACTTTTTAATTACAGTCTCAAATAATTCCTTTAACCATCTTAAAATCCCTGCCACTACAGAAAAACCAATTCGAGAAGGCAGCAATCAAATATCTCATTTTCCTGATTTTTTGAGAAGGTTGGACACATTTCTTTAACCACCCTGTATATGTTAACGCAGCTTATTCTACAATTTATCATTCAAAATATGTTGACTACTTTGTCTGCAGTCTTCCTCAGAGCGGCCAGATGCCACACGGAGGAAACAACAGCGTACCGAGGTCCGGCATTCCCTCGCTGTTGACGAACCACGGCCCCCAGCCGGCAAGAGGAAGCATCCTGTGCCATCCAACCCCGCGGAAGCCATATTAGCTTTGTGTGCCTCTGAAATGGCTGGAGGCACTAAAGAATGTCCTCGAAAGCATGTTGACGAGCTCACAGAGCTGCAGTCATCGCTATTGAACGTCGCTTATTTATTTCGAAATTCCCGAGGAGAGGCACAGTAGCGTAATATGCAAGATGGCTGGCATTGCGACTGAGGCTGCATTGCCCTATTGAAGGCAGCTACAGCGGCATTTAGGAACTCGACACGCCTCCCTTGCTATGCTGGCGGTACAGCGCTAGGACGCGATAGCTGCTGCCAGCCACTGCTGGGGACCTCGGTTCCTAGAATTCCTATTGGTGCCCTTTCTGCAGCCTCTGCTTGGGTCGCAGCCTGTGACCACATCTGTGTGGCTGCAGGCTCGAGTGCAGCTGCACTGGTGCTGTTCCAGGCCAGCACCGGCCTTTTCATGCCCTGGCAAAGCTGCAGTGCCGTGCCACTTCTGTTTTTAGTTGGTTTTTTCTTAGCATGTGTTTATTTTTGGGCAATCTAGAGGCCTCCGTTGCAGTACTGGCGGCACGGTGCTCTGCTTTGCTGTGTTTTTTGTTTGTTTTTGTTTGTTTTTGTGTCGTTGCAGCCTCAAGTGGACAGGTTCCTGCTGTTAGTGGAGCTGCACTGTTGGTTGACTCATGTATCCTTGAAGCGTTATAGACTAAAGGGACTGTTAACTGGCCAGAATGTGTCCGTAGATTCGGGTGGGAATGAAAGGACCGTGAATTATAGTGACAGAATCAAGCACCCTTTATTCCGATGTCATTTGTGTTGATATTTTTAAATCTCATTGAAAGGTCACAAAAAAAAAAAGCCTTGTCGCACAGTCTAGCAGAAGAGCCCTGAAACCAGATTGCAGAGGCGTTCACTTTGCTGTATGCAGTCTGATGCTTTCATGATCGACCATCGTAATTAGTGGTCAAAATTAGACTACACATATTATGATCAATCCAATTTCCCTTCTGTGCTGCTTGTACGGAGTTGTACGTTGAGAAACGGTAGTGCGTTTGCGACAACTATAGTCAAGCATGTTCAGGCACGGGGCATGCACGCAGAACGCAGGCATGTTAGGAAGCTGCCCTCGCCCAGACCTCCCACTGTTTGCAGCATGTGTTCTATGTATATCACTTTGTAGTTGCCTCAAATGGAAAATTTTGGATTATAAATGTTTCACAGCATTGCCCGCATTAACATTCGGTGATTAGAGAGTCTGATTGGTATTCCATTGCGCTGAAGAAAACGGGTACCGTAATGACGGCTTGTTGGTCCCTTTAATATTTGTCTGTTGGTGCTATGGCAACATCGTGTCTTTACTTTTTCCAAAGGCTGGTAATACCAGACCATGCAATGGCACTCTTCGCAGAACCTGCCTGCTAGAGAGCGCGGTCCCTAGGTGGCGGATAGGGGGCCTGCTGTTGCTAGTTTCAGCGACAGCAGTGGTGTTTGCACCTCGCGGACCAACAGGGATATTTTTCTTCCCACCTATTTTAGGCAGCCCAGCAGAAGTTTGGATGGATCAAGAACAAGTGCATGTTGTGCAGCTGAACGAGTGTCACAAAATTATGTTTCCCAACGCATTGGCAAGCAGGTTGAGACTTTGTACCCACCGCAAATATTCAATAAAACTGCCTGGACTTATCACTGTTGAGTGGGGTCTCTCTTATTACACCAGTGGTTGTCGGCATATTAATTTTGGCTCGAGCACAACTTTGTGACGCTGCGAGCAATATTGCATGCTCGTGTAGCACATGGGAGATAAAAGCTGCCTTTGATGAGGTATTAAAGTTTTTCGATCAGGTTGTGCATTCGTGTGGCATATCCCTGCAGTTTGCAAGCATCCGTACTGAAGTTTATCCTGGATGATAGTATGGTGCGGGTGTACAGAGGCAGCTCTCTCTGCATACCCGAACCATGTCTGTGGTCCTCTGAAAGAAAATATATATATATATATATATATATATATATATATATATATATATATATATATATATATAGTTTTTTCTATAATGAGACCCTACGACTCACGGAGAGTCTCAGCTGCAGCGAAATTCTTTGTGGTGTTGGTCTCGAGTTCCGAAAGCAGGGTGAATTTTATCATTGCTTATCCCTTGGAGAGTCATGGGCATCTCCACAATGGCTGGTACCAAGGAAAAAATTTAAAAAAAAAACATTCACTAGCGAAGAGGTCGGAGTTCAGCCCCCTACACGCCTGGCTACGCCAAAGATGCCTGCAAAGCTGCTACATCGTAGAAATTGTCCGCCAGCATTTTGCCCTATGGAGTATACTACATAAGCATGACCGGCAAAAAATTCACGGCGAGGCAGCATAATCGGCCACTGTAGTTCCAAGCGTCAATCACGATAGGCGGCGATCGTTCTCACCGATGCAGGTCACGTGAGGCGGTGAGGGAACCGGAGAGCGAAAAAATTTCAGGGAAAGACGTAGCTGAAGTGCCGGACGCAGTGCACTGGCTTCATACTGTTCGGACGACATGGCAGCAGCCGCAGCAGGCACGCAGCTACGAGGATGCTTCATCGGCGACAGCCAATTGAAATATCTAAACAGTTCAAGACTGTATTTAGGAAATAATATCGCGACGTGCACGTTTAGTTTTGGCGGAGCCAAGGGCGCGCGAGTCATGGAGGCAGTGAAAGGAGCTGCGCCCAGGGCTACATTTCCTCGTCATTTATGTCGGAGGAAATGACATTTGCACCACTCAAAGTGCAGAAGAAATTGCCGATAGAATAAAGGTAGGTGCACGTTATTGTGGTGATTGCCCGAAATATCCATCTAATGTTGTTAACGATAAAGTTCACGATTTTTAGACGCCATGATTGTGTGTTGCAACGGATGTCCACGTGTTTGCGTCAACACGTACCCAACAAAATATGACGTAGCGCTGGGTTATGTAGATTGTGCCATTGGTGTTGTCCCTCTGTATAAATTTCGCTCTGATTAGGTGGGATCCTTAACCTCAGCTGGAGTGTCTGCACGGAGAAATTCGCGTTAACGCATACGCACGCTATTTTCTTTGTTTCGCGCCATACTGCAGCGCACAGCTAGCCAAAAAGGATATTTTTCTTGCAAACGAAGTGTCCTACACATAAAACGATCTTTGAACAATTCTTCTGATGTTAGTCGCGCGCGGAAACGATTCGTGATTTAAAATCATCCTCTCGGCACTGACATGGAGAAAGAGAGGGGGGGGGGGGGGTTCAACCCGACATTTTTCCATTTTGCATTGATGGCGCTCTTTTTGTCCACTTCGCTTTGCTGTATTTCTCCGATTTTAGCGCAACATAACCTACAATAACACACATGCGCCAAATCACAAAGCAAGAAGTTCCGACATAATTGACGTCACCGTGGTCGCCATCTTAAGGGTACAAGCTGGTTGAGATGCCGCGTAACGCGCGGAGCGAAAAACCGTGACATCAGATTAGAGCCAGTGCTCGGTTGCGTTCCTTTCTGTTCCCCCAAGGCGCAGGAACAGCACAAAAGAACGCAAGGTGGGAACGACTCTCTGCACTGACACTGTAATGAGAGAATAGTCACGGTGGCCGCCATCTTGAGATACGAAGTGCAGAGAAATTATCTGTGACGTCACGTCAAAAGTATTATTTTTCGGCGCTATTATTATAAAAGGACGCTGTTGTCAAGGGACGTGACAACTTTAATGGCAGATATTTATAGTTGTCCACGACATTGCTGTGACCCTGATAACAACGTAAGTTATTTTTGCGTTGTCGCACATCAATGCCACTTACACGAACCGCCCGATTTTGTAGGTCCAGCGGTAGGAAGTTGTGCATTCGTGTACTCATTCCAAAGTGATCTTTCGTTTTGCAGCGTGTCTTGAGCTGCGCCTCCACAGTGGCCCAAAAGGTGCTGTGGTTCTCAATACTGCCACGCCTTGGTGAGAGGAGCGGACAACACGGAAAGAGGCAGCGGGTGAATCAAATAATGAAGATGCACATTGCTGGAGTAGACAACTTTGTCTACATTAACTAAGAGGTATGAGAACATTTTTAAGTTGTAATATGGATGGCAAAAGATACTGTAGAGTTTTTTTGTCTAGCAGTGAAATTTGTGTGGCCCTACCCAAGCCCTAAATATACGCTACCCTTGAACCCATTTCATTTTACAAATATGAAATGTTAACCTTTGCAGTAATCATTCATGTATGAAGTATCACATCAAAGACAATATGTTAAAATGCAAATACACGTTAGGATACTTATGCAGAAACATGCGCTCCTCTCCAGGTACATTAAAAGAACTATATAGCTGAGCTTAGGCTTTCATTGGAGTTTGCATTATTCCAGGGATACTACCCTACCCACAAATTAGAAGCTGCCCAAAGTGACACTGCATGTTTCATCGCATATAATTGGCGATTCATAGCTAGTGTCACTAAAATGGAGCACAATGTACCATAACGTAAGCCATTTTTCCTTTGACATGACATTTATCACCTTAGCCTCGTTCACAAGCTTTACTATTACAACCCTTACCTTTGGTCTTGCTTCATAACACGTTTATTCTTTTCACTTACTGTGAGCTACAAATGTTCCACATTGCGGTACTGCTACTTGCGTTCATTCATTCCACATTGAATTAATGATTGCAATCACCTGCCACTGTCCCTTAAAAGCACTGCTCACCATGATAGTTGCATTTGTACTCTACAAATATACAAAGATAAGTCACACACAGCTCTTTGTCTCACGTTTCAATCCTGACCAGGTTCAACTTCTGCAACAATGCTTTATCATGTGCTGTAATTATAACTTGCACAAAATTATTCGTTTTACAGTTCGTGGTCAACTTACTTTTCCTCTTCTGCACTGACTTGCCATGTGTGCCCTCGCTCGTAATAGTGAAAATTCTGAGGGTCACAAATAAATCATATGATAATGCATGACAGTACTATGTATGTACAATTATAAAGTAATGATATTGCAGCAGCGTTACCACTTGTGCAAGTAGCGAACTTTCAATGGTTGATACAAGCATGCAGTGAAATAGGCACTCTATAAAATTTAGCATTTCAGCACTAATTCTTAGCATTCCATTCAACGGGTACTTACATTTTAATGTACCAACACACGAAAAATCTGCTTAATGAGAATGGTTCATTGTGTATGATGTTTGCCACTGCAGGACAGGTTCCTCGGAAGGTGCAAGCCACCTAAGCCAGCATTTTATGCTGTGGATGGCTACCACGTATCTAGAGGCCTAGGAATCAAAGCGCTGTCAAAAGCAGCAAGCCTCGCACTGCGGACCACCTTTCGTACGCACTGGAGCCCTTCAAGACAAGGCGGCACAGCCCAAGCGTGGACAATTCTGCAGTGCATGGCATGCAAGGCAAAAGGTCACAACCAGCAGCAATGTGCAGATTTTCTGCTGAGGCATTATTAATACTAATGCCTCAGCAGAACATCTGCACATTGCTTCTGCTTGTGACCTTTCGCCTTGCATGAGGCACAAGCAATGAAAATAAAACGGTTCATGTGATTCTGCTTCATTGTGTGGCAAAAATTTGTCACTGACCAGTCAGTGAGTGCGAAATGCGCGTGTCCGCAAGCATTCAGCAGAGTTTCATTGAGCTGAATGCCATTCAGGAAACAGTAGCATGCAGCCACAATAGAGTAATATAACTCAGACATTAAGGAACACTCATGTGCAGAGAGAAAATACCATTGCAAAAAACCTTCGCGAGTGAATGTTTTTTCCTTGGTACCAGCCATTGTGGAGATGCCCATGACTCTCCAAGGGATAAGCAATGATAAAATTGACCCTGCTTTCAGAACTCGAGACCAACACCACGGAGAATTTCGCTGCAGCTGAGACTCTCCGTGAGTCGTAAGGTTTCATTATAGAAAAAAACAATATATATATATATATATATATATATATATATATATATATATATATATATATATATATATATATATATATATATATATATATATTGTTTTTTTCTTTCAGAGGACCACAGACATGGTGCGGGTATGCAGAGAGAGCTGCCTCTGTACACCCGCACCATGCTATCATCCAGGATAAACTTCAGCACGTATGCTTGCAAACTGCAGGGATATGCCACACGAATGCACAACCTGATCGAAAAACTTTAATACCTCATCAAAGGCAGCTTTTATCTCCCATGTGCTACACGAGCATGCACTTGTTCTTGATCCATCCAAACTACTGCTGGGCTGCCTAAAATAGGTGGGAAGAAAAAATCCCTGTTGGTCCGCGAGGTGCAAACACCACTGCTGCCGCTGAAACTAGCAACAGCAGGCCCCTTATCCGCCACCTGGGGACCGCGCTCTCTAGCAGGCAGGTTCTGCCAAGAGTGCCATTGCATGGTCTGGTATTACCAGCCTTTGGAAAAAGTACAGACACGATGTTGCCATAGCACCAACAGACAAATATTAAAGGGACCAACAAGCCGTCATTATGGTACCCGTTTCCTTCAGCGCAATGGAAAACCAATCAGACTCTCTAATCACCGAATGTTAATGCCGGCAATGCTGTGAAACATTTATAATCCAAAATTTTCCATTTGAGGCAACTACAAAGTTATATACATAGAACACATGCTGCAAACAGTGGGAGGTCAGGGCGAGAGCAGCTTCCTAACATGCCTGCGTTCTGCGTGCATGCCCCGTGCCTGAACATGCTTGACTATAGTTGTCGCAAACGCACTACCGTTTCTCAACGTACAATCCTTTGACCTCATAAGCAGCACATAAGGGAAATTGGATTGATCATAATATGTGTAGCCTAATTTGGACCACTAATTACGATGGTCGATCATGAGAGCATCAGACTGCATACAGCAAAGTGAACGCCTCTGCAATCTGGTTTCAGGGCTCTTCTGCTAGACTGTGCGACAGGGCTTTTTTTTGTGACCTTTCAATGAGATTTAAAAATATCAACACAAATGACATCGGAATAAAGGGTGCTTGATTCTGTCACTATAATTCACGGTCCTTTCATTCCCACCCGAATCTACGGACACATTCTGGCCAGTTAACAGTCCCTTTAGTCTATAACGTTTCAAGGATACATGAGTCAACCAACAGTGCAGCTCCACTAACAGCAGGAACCTGTCCACTTGAGGCTGCAACGACACAAAAACAAACAAAAAAACACAACAAAACACAGCATCGTGCCGCCAGTACTGCAACGGAGGCCTCTAGATTGCCCAAAAAGAAACACATGCTAAGAAACCAACTAAAATAGCAAATCATGTAAACAGAAGTGGTACGGCACTGCAGCTTTGCTAGGGCATGAAAAGGCCGGTGCTGGCCTGGAACAGCACCATTGCAGCTGCACTCGAGCCTGCAGCCACACAGATGTGGTCACAGACTGCGACCCAAGCAAAGGCTGCAGAAAGGGCACCAATAGTAATTCTAGGAACCAAGGTCCCCAGCAGTGGCTGGCAGCAGCTATCGCGTCGTAGCGCCGTACCGCCAGTACTGCAACGGAGGCCTCTAGATTGCCCAAAAAGAAACACAAGCTAAGAAACCAACTAAAATAGCAAATCATGTAAACAGAAGTGGTACGGCACTGCAGCTTTGCTAGGGCATGAAAAGGCCGGGGCTGGCCTGGAACAGCACCAGTGCAGCTGCACTCGACCCTGCAGCCACACAGATGCGGTCACAGACTGCGACCCAAGCAAAGGCTGCAGAAAGGGCACCAATATGAATTCTAGGATCCGAGGTCCCCAGCAGTGGCTGGCAGCAGCTATCGCGGCCTAGCACCGTGCTGCCAGCACATGATGGGAGGCCTGTAGCATTTTCAAGGCAATATCACATCGTTTCAGCATCACTCCAATGATATCATGCACAAGTTAACGGAGAGTACCCATGAAATGAAACGCATCAATTTTGGGCAAATTAATCCATACAAATTTGTTTCTGCCACCATTAGCGTGTGCGATATTGTAATGCTGGCTTATGTACTAACATGAGAGCATTGAGCTTTAGTGACCAAATTGAATGTGACACAATGTGGTTATCTTATGGATTTTCACATATCAGCCGCAATTATTGTTTGCATCTAGCGTTTCATTCTGTAAGCACTATGCGTTAGAGTGTGTCTGTGCCATGGCAAGCAGAATGCGGTGTAAAGCCCCACCTTCTTTTCCAGTCATATTTTCTTGACAAGCAAATGAGAACTAAAAGCAATGCAACAATACTGGAATTTTGTCATAAGTACTAATGAAGTTCTCCCGATCAGAGCAACAGTAGGGGAACCTAGCCGCTTAGGTGGTTCGGGGCAGCACTTTCTCTTGCCATGGAACACGCCCTGCAGGAGTGTGGAAGTACGATTTGAAAGCGTCTCGTACTGCCTTGCCACGACCAGTGATACTACGATACCCAGGAATAACAGCTTTTTCCAGACCCGTAGTGCCGTTAACATCCGCTCTCCAAGCGCCTGGAATGACTTCACCATCCGGGGCAACTCTATCAGTGTCAGTTTCAGTACAGTACCTGAAGCAACTATCATCTTTCTCATCGAGCACCATGAGATAGTTGTGCAGAAGCACTGCAGCCCAGACTATGGCATCAACAGCTTTTGCAGTTGCTTTAATGTCCTGCCGGAAGATTCGCCATCTGTTGGAAAGGATTCCGAAAGTGTTTTCAATAGTACACCTTGCTCGACTCAACCTGTTGTTGTACACCCTACGTTCATCATCAAGGCGGGAGCCAGGGTATGGTCGCATAACATTTTCTTGCAAAGGAAATGCCTCATCGCCAACAAACATATAGGGTAACTTCTCTGCAGCACCTGGTACGTCTCTTGGTGGTGGAATACCAAGCGTTCCCTCCCGGCAGCTCTTTTCCGATTTCACATTCATCGAACAGGCCTGCATCGCCTCGTGACCCACACTCCCCTATGTCAACCCTAGTGAAACGATATTTGGCATCACACACTGCCAGCAGGATGATGCTGAAACGACCCTTATAATTATAGAATATTGACCCAGAGTTGGGTGGCGCTTCTACATGCACATGCTTGCCATCAATAGCACCAATGCAATTAGGAAATTGCCAGATTTCCTGGAACTCATTGGCTATCTTCTCCCACTCTTCTGGCCCTGGTGTGGAAAGGTAGATGGGCTCAAGGACGTGACGTAGTGCCAGGCAGGTCTGCATGACAATATCACTGGCTGTAGTTTTGGACACACGGTAGGACTTGGCAATGATCGTCATGTTGGACCCATGTGCAAGGTAGCTGGAAAAAAATATGTGCAGAAAGGCCCGACATTCAAAAGAGTAAAGCTTACGTTAGACTTAAATTTGCTACAATTTAGACCGTGCATGCGTCCATAGCCAGAGCCACCAACAAAGCTTAGAATACACGCGCCATCAATTTGTTTCAAGAATTCTTTTTTTGCACAACTTACATATCAATTCAGAACTTCAACAGCAGCACATGTTGCCTTTCTCCCTGAGCTGTGACTGCACATGCATCTAACACTGGGCATACACTCCAACTGAAGCTCACTTCCACAGAATTCAAGTCATCACCTGTACTGTGCATGCACATGAGCATTGCATATCCTGCAAGTAAATGCAGTAACAGCCATGTCTGTACATTTACCTGCAAGTACGAAGCTTTAAGCTCCGAAGTAAGGTGGATGAAGCAAAAGGAATGCAATGGAAAAATGTTGCCATGTAGGAACTGTTGAGAAATATGCAGCAAAACCTACCGCAGTGTGAATGCCAGTTTCTCTCCAGCCGATATAGTGCAGCTAGTGACCCTCTTAGGGCTGATCAGCGGTTCCACCAGTGCCAGAAGGCCATCAAACCTGCGGTAATTATGAAGAAAGTTTTGAAACGCACCCAAAGCGAAGCAGCACCACAGGAAAAAAAAAGAAGGCATAGCGTAAACGAGATGTTTGTCAATTGCATTTCGGGAGTGATTCTTTGGCAGTATGAATGAACAGCTATTTGCATGTGTGGTTGAAAGTGCAAGAGAGGCTTACGTCTGCTAAGTGCATTTTATTCGCAGTTCTGGCATGTGGCGACGCCTCAGACCTTCAAGACGCTCCCAAATTGCGCTGCACTGCACAGTACATATTGGATACAAAAGACAAGGAGAGCATAGGGGACATTATTTGTAGTTTTCAACTGCAGTGAGGCCCAGAGTTTGTGGTTGCGGCCCTCACTGACGGCAAGGTGTTTTCGCTCGATATTTTACTCGATACCGCTATTTTACACAAGGAAAGCTGTACACAGAGAACAAAGCAAACAAGTGTGATACGTGTATTTACCTATTAACAGACATCCGGAAGTACTCGAAGAAATATCTCTCATCTCCATGACGCATTTCACGGACGAGTGTGAAATATTCACCGAAACGACGCCGCTGCTTTAAAATTTCCCTTGTAGGCTTGCGCTTCCGTTTCACTCGTTCGTTGATCATGTCAGCTGCCACCATGAGAGAAAGTTGCTGCCAGTCCACATGAGTCGTGTGGGACAAATACGATTGCAGAAAGTTTCCAGTTGCAGTGCTCATGTGGTGGTAGTTGATGAGCGCCGCAGACAACAGCAGGACCTTGGAGAAAGTCCACGACATGGTCCTCGGCGAGTACTGCAACCGTTTCGAGAAAACACTGGCAGCGCACGTGTCACGCAGCGTGCAAGGGTTTCTAGAAAGGCACAACAAAAGTCAGCGCCAGATGGAGTGTCAGCGATGGCGATGGCGATCTGGCCATACCCTTTGGATCGGGTCGCCTGCGCTCAATGCGCGGTCAGGCGCGGCGTAGTCAGAATAATTTTCAAAAAGGAAAAAATAAAAAAACTGAAAACACCTAACACACCATCATGATGGCTATGACCACTGAGCTGTGCAATGGATCGCCGTACTTTCGCGTCAAAGTCGTGTGTTCGAAAAAAAAAGTACACAAATCAAATGAACTGCCGTAACAACTTCCTCTATCGGCAATCAGTTTTTCTTTTTTTTTTTAATCACATGATCTGCCGGCAACTCACACTTTTATGCCGGTGCCTCACGGTGCCCTATTTATCACGATTAAGCCCGCTGGGATCAACTTCCTGAACAGTGATTGGCTGCCTTTTGCAATTAGCGAAACGCAGCGTCATTGATAAAGAAATTTCATTTGCATCAGGCCCGGTCGCGATCGAAAGTGACTGTGAGACGACTATCGAATTGTATTTTATAAAGAAATTTGAAAAGGTGTCTCATGTGCTTGTTTCACACTAGCAATATTTCCTTGGGGGCAAAATGACGTTCTTTCATCACTACCTGGTCTCACAAATTCTTTTCAAAAGCGACTGTTGATGGTGATCGATCTGCTTGTTTCTGTATAATCATATGTTACGGGGAGAATATATTTACAATATATATACAGGGAATAAACTCAGCAGCTGGCAAGATGGCGCCCATCTTGCAGGGTCTGTCAACGTCGTCGTCTTTCTTGTCTTCTTCGTTGTCCTTTTCAGCCCGTTACATTATTTCCCGGCGGCTGAAGCACCGACCCGGTGCTCATCAGGAGGCAGTCGAGTGGTAGGGCTTGAGCCGCGTAACATGAACTACGTCAGTGCGAGGGTGAACGACGGTGGGGTCACTAGGGGCGATTTCGTAGGTGACGTCGGTCACCTGGCGTAACATGCGGTAAGGGCCTGAATAGCGTGGGAGTAACTTCTCGGAAAGTCCCAGGCGGCGCGTGGGGGACCAAAGCAGAACCAGATTGCCGGGCGCGTAGTGGACGTCACGATGGTGGGCGTCATATACACGCCGCTGGTTTTCCTGCGAGACCGCTAGTCGGCGTCGAGCAACTTCGCGCGCCTCTTGGGCCTTCGTTATTGCCTCCCGAGCGTACTCCGACGTACAAATCAGTTTGGACGGCAGGAGTGTGTCAAAAGGTAGCGTAGGTTCGCGGCCGAACAAAAGAAAAAATGGAGAGAACCCAGCGGTATCGTGTCGAGAAGAATTATAGGCAAAGGTGACAAACGGTAACGTAGTGTCCCAGTCGCGATGATCAGCGGAGACATACATGGATAGCATGTCAGTAAGAGTTCGATTGAGGCGCTCGGTTAGGCCGTTGGTTTGCGGATGATAAGCAGTTGAAAGCTTGTGTTTGGTGGCGCATGAGCGTAGGAGGTCATCAACCACTTTCGAAAGGAAGTAGCTGCCTCGGTCGGTGAGGAGCTGCCGAGGGGCGCCGTGGTGTAGGATGACGTCCTCGAGGAGAAAGTCGGCAACGTCAGTTGCACACCTAGTTGGAAGAGCCCGTGTGATCGCGTATCGGGTTGCATAATCAGTTGCTACTGCAATCCACCTATTGCCCGCAGTGGACGTAGGAAAAGGGCCAAGGAGATCAACACCCACACGGTAGAATGGCTCTGATGGTATGTCGAGCGGCTGAAGGCGTCCGGCAGGATGGGTAGTAGGTGTTTTCCGTCTTTGACAAAGATCACAGGCAGCAATATAGCGGGAGACGTCGCGGTACAGCCCAGGCCAGAAGAAGCGCCGGCGAACTCTGTCATAGGTCCGTGAAACGCCGAGGTGACCGGCTGTCGGCATATCGTGAAGCTGGGCGAGAACAGTCTGACGCAGGTGAGGAGGAACGACGAGTAGTCTGTCGGGGCCGTCAGGACGCATGTTGCAACGGTACAATACACCATCATGAAGCTCAAACATTCGAAGGGAAGGGTCGGGCGTCGCGGATGTGAGCCTTTGGATGATATCGTGCAAGAAGGTGTCCCGCCGTTGCTCGATTCCAATGTCGTGAAAAGCGGACAGAGAGAAAACGTTGGTAGAAAGGTTGGCCGTAGAACTGTCTGGGGGGTCAACAGGATATCGGGAAAAACAGTCGGCATCTTGGTGCAAGCGGCCGGTTTTGTAGACAACTGAGTAGTCGAATTCTTGGAGGCGCAGAGCCCAACGACCAAGGCGGCCTGAAGGGTCTTTCAGGGACGAAAGCCAACACAAGGCATGGTGATCAGTGATGACTGTGAATGGCCGGCCGTACAAATAGGGGCGAAATTTTCCGACTGCCCAAACGAGCGCCAGACATTCGCGTTCAGTAACGGAGTACTTGCGCTCAGCAGCAGAAAGAAGGCGGCTGGCATAGGCAACAACGCGTTCCCGACCTTGTTGTGTCTGGGCCAGGACTGCACCGATGCCATGACCACTTGCATCGGTACGGACTTCTGTTGGAGCTGATACGTTAAAGTGGGCGAGAATAGGTGGAGAGGTAAGCAGTTGTACCAGATTGGAGAACGCATCCGCTTGCTCAGGACCCCAGACGAAGGCAGCGTCTTTCTTGAGGAGCTGAGTGAGAGGGCGCGCGACGTCGGCAAAGTTTTTGACAAAACGACGGAAGTAAGAACAGAGGCCGAAGAAACTGCGAACGTCTTTGGAACAAGTTGGCACAGGAAAATCTTTCACAGCCCGTATTTTATCTTGATCAGGGCGAACACCGAAGGAATCAACGAGATGCCCGAGCACAGAAATTTCACGACGGCCGAAGTGGCACTTGGCCGAATTTAGCTGCAGGCCCGCCTTACGGAAGACAGATAAGATCTTCGATAGCCTTTCAAGGTGCGTCACAAAGGATAGAGAAAAGCGATTACGTCATCCAGGTAGCAGAGGCAGATGGACCACTTGAAGCCATGCAACAGGGCATCCATCATACGTTCAAACGTGGCGGGCGCATTGCACAAACCGAACGGCATCACTTTAAACTGGTAAAGGCCGTCGGGAGTGATAAAGACCGTCTTCTCACGGTCCATCTCGTCAACGGCAATTTGCCAGTACCCGGAGCGAAGGTCGATTGAAGAAAAATATTGTGCACCGTGGAAGGCAATCCATGGCGTCGTCAATGCGTGGCAGAGGATAGACGTCCTTCTTTGTGATCTTGTTCAAATGCCGATAATCAACGCAAAATCGCCAACTGTTGTCCTTCTTCTTAACAAGTACAACAGGGGCGCCCATGGACTGCTGGAAGGCTCGATGATATTCCGATAAAGCATTTTGTCGACTTCTTTTTGGATGATTGGTCGCTCAGTATGGGAGACGCGGTAGGGTCGCCGATGAATTGGTCTCGCATCGCCTGTGTCAATCCGATGTTTAACAACAGACGTTTGTCCGAGAGGGCGGTCGCCAAGGTCGAAGATGTCCCAAAAGGACGCAAGGAGAGCGCGCAGTTCATCAGCATGTTGGGTAGGTAAATCGGGTGCAATCATCTGAGTTAAGGCACCTTGTTCTGATGGAGTAGTGGGGGAAGGTTTCTCTGCACACGAATCTCTGTCGTAACTTAGAGTTGAAATGTGGCAGTCGGCCGCCGGCATGATTTCCGCAAGTGAAATGCCACGAGGGAGAACTTGTGGACATATGCCAAAATTCACTAGCGGTAGACAGGAGGCGTTGTCCGTTATAGTAACGAGAGTGTGCGGAAACGCAACGTTTTGCGAAAGCAGGACTTGAAGATTTGGAGACACTATATAGTCACCGTCGGGTACAGGTGGTACAGGTGAGACGCCGACGTAAGTAACTGTCCGTGGAGGAAGGCGAAGGTGGTCTGCGGAACAGAGCCGGCTTGGAGGGCAACCGGGAGGGTCAAAAGCAGTAGGTAGAGCGAGTTGCACAACGCCGGCAGAACAGTCTATCAAGGCCGAGTGTTCCGACAAGAAATCAAGTCCCAAAATTAGGTCGTGAGGGCAATGTTCTAGGACGTAAAACATAACCGATGTGTGGTGTCCGGCGACGGTCACACGAGCTGAACACACACCAATCACGGCAGCTGTTCCACCATCGGCAGTTCGGACCACAGGGCTTGGGGCAGGAGTAACGACTTTTTTTAGGCGTCTTCTGAGGTCAGCGTTCATAACAGACACGTGCGCGCCAGTGTCAATAAGGGCCGTAACTGGTACACCGTCCACGTCTACACTGATAAGGTTCCGATGTGCGGGCAGGGTCAGTAGAGGATTCTGGCATCGGGTCGTGATTGCAGCATCACCTCTAGGAGCTGCTCCCGTCAGTTTTCCGGAGGTGAGCGCCGGAAGGAGCTTGGGGACGGCGATCGACGAGATGGGGGCGAGCGGGAAAAACGGCGTTGCGGCGAAGGTGAGCGGCTGAGTCGAGTGGGCAAAGAAGTGTCAGGCATGAGCGGCTGTGTTTCAGGCGATGAGCGTGGATTACCGGGAGGGAGGCGATGGGACGGAAAGTAAGGCCATGGTGTCGAGTTAGACCATGAACGGCAGTGACGAGAAATATGGCCTACACGACCGCAGTTGAAGCATATTGGCCGGTCGTCTGGTGTGCGCCATTCCGCCGGGTTACGATAACGTGGGGGAGCGGAAAACGTCGGTTCGGTGTGACAGCAACAGGTGGAGTTGGTGGAGCATATTCAGGTCGATGAATTGAGCAGATGTTGTTCAGGCCGACGTTGGCCAGTTCCTGACGCACGACGGACTGGATGAGGGAGACGGTGGCGTGATGGTTGTCGGAGTTGAGGGTTGGTGACGTGAGCGGAGCAGCGGCTTCGATTTCTCGGCGGACAATGCGGACAACATCACTGGAACTTTCCGTAGAAGGCAGGCGGGGGTCTTCACAGGTGGATGTAGCAGCCGTGTTAGGTAGGCGTGTAAACTGGTGGAGAACACGGCGGCTCTTGGCTTCCTCAAAGCGCCGGCATTCGGAAATGATGTCTTGTACGGTAGATGAGTTCTTGAATACAAGCAGGTGAAAGGCATCATCTGCTATACCCTTGATGACATGGGCAACCTTATCGGCTTCCGACATCTGCGAATCCACCCTGCGGCACAAAGCAAGCACGTCCTGAATGTACGTAAGGTAGGATTCGGTGCATGTCTGAACGCGAGACGCGAGCTCTTTTTGGGTGGAGCGCTGACGTCCCAGAGGTCTGCCAAATAGCTCCCGAAGCTTTTGCTTGCATAACTCCCAGCTGGTCAGCTCTTCCTCGTGCGTTTCATACCAGACCTTCGCGGTGTCGGTTAGGTAAAAGATCACATTGGCCAGCATGAGCGTTGGGTCCCATCGCATACGTACGCCCACACGCTCGTATGTCTTTAGCCAGTCTTCTACGTCAACGCTATCGGTGCCCGAAAAGGTACCTGGGTCTCTCGGGGGCTCCAAGATGAGGGTTGACGGGCCGGTTGGAGAACGCACAGTAGCCGCTGAAGGGTCGGCATTGTTGACTTCCGTCGCCATTGAAGAGGCAACTAGGCGCCCGCTGCGAAGCTTCGTCTTGCGTGAAGTTAATACCCCGCACCTTCCACCAAAGATGTTACAGGGAGAATATATTTACAATTATATACAGGGAATAAACTCAGCGGCTGGCAAGATGGCGCCCAGCTTGCAGGGTCTGTCAACGTCGTCGTCTTTCTTGTCTTCTTCGTTGTCCTTTTCAGCCCGTTACAATATGTTCCACATAAAAAAGTTCACGTTGAATGTGACAGGGCAGTACCAAAAATCGATATAATTTTGTGAAATGACCTGTGTCTCTTCTTATGGCGCAATTTAGCTATCACCACTCTTCAGGTAGACTAAAACCTATAACCTCGACTTAATATTTAGGCTGAGTTTATTTCAGGAGCTAATTATGACAAACATAAGGTGTAATGCTTTCCTCTGACACAAAACCGAACGCGTGACTGAACACTACGACATCAAAATCAGGCTATGGCTAAAATTTATCCATATTTTAAACCTTCCTCTCAAGTAATAACTCAATAAACTTTCGTACACACCAAATGGCCCATACTATATGAATGATGTAGCAATAACAACAGTGACGCAGCAGTCATAACAGTCCAGTGCTTGAAAAGTGTAATGTTACCGTGATCCTCTACATACACCAAGTGTCACACAATTTAAAGACACATCTAACACTTGGTACACAATCTAACATTTGATCGATAAGATGCCTGACATACCAATGTCAGTGCAGCATTTGCAAGGTGTAATGTTGCCGTGATCCTCTACATACACCAAGTGTCACACAATTTAAAGACACATCTAACACTTGGTACATCATCTAACGTTTGATCGATAAGATGCCTGACATACCAATGTCAGCGCAGCATTTGCAAAGTGTAATGTTGCCGTGATCCTCTACATACACCAAGTGTCACATAATTTAAAGACGCATCTAACACTTGGTACACCATCTAACGTTTGGTCGATAAGATGCCTGACATACCAATGTCAGTGCAGCATTTGCAAAGTGTAATGTTGCCGTGATCCTCTACATACACCAAGTGTGACACAATTTAAAGACACACCTAACACTTGGTACACAATCTAACGTTTGGTCGATAGGGTGCCTGACATACCAATGTCAGTGTAGCATTTGCAAAGTGCAATGTTGGCGTGATCTCCTACATACACGAACTGTCACACAATGTAAACGAAATTGCAGCACTAGCAAATATACAATATTTTATTTCCACGCCCAGCAAACTTCGAAGTCTCTGTCGGAAAACTGATCCATCAAAAACTATAGTTGCCAAATGCAATAAGATGTGCATGATAAAGTTCGTTCAGTGCAAATCTAACATCATCTATTGGATTCTCTTGTCCTGTAACCCCCGTTATGTTTCACAAACAAGGTAGTGCATAGATTTTTTTATTTAATAATTCTGCAGGCCCTAAAAGGCCCAGGCAGGAGGGGAAAAGTAGAAACAAAAAGTACAGAGGTGAAGGTATCAACAATGTGCAAAGAGGGTCTATACAAGGGGAAGCTATGGACAAGTAGATAAACGCTGAAAATGTAATACAAGAAAAAGTCATATACAGTATGAAAAGATGATACAACACAACACTACCTAATAATGTACGAAGGTGTCACCAAAAGAAAAGTACATTGTATCGAAGATTTTAAGATGTAATGGATGAGATAGAGTCGGTGCTGATGAGTGAACTATAAGGTTGAATGTTCCAGTCGTTTACTGTTCGAGGAAAAAAGGAATACTTAAACATGTTTGTCCTGGCATTATAAGGGATTAATGAGGCAGAGTGGCGATGTCTTGTTCGGCGAGCAGTGAGTGGCTTTATATAAGGTTCAGGAGAAAGAGACAACTTATTATTATATAGTAAGAATAGAAATTTAAGCCTGTGAATTTTTCTTCTTAGTTGCAAAGGCTGAATGTTGTGTACGGTCATTAGGTCACTTGGAGGATCACTGGGGCGATATTTAGAGAAGATGAACCTTATTGCTTTACGTTGGATCCTTTCTAGCGCATCGATGTTAGTTTTAGTGTAAGGATCCCATACGATAGCTGCGTATTTGAGCTTAAGACGGACAAGTGAGGTATAAGCAATTAGGCGGGTCTCAGCAGGAGCATGTTTTAATTTGTGTCTGAGATTGCAGAGCTTTTTGAAAGCTGATTCGCAAAGGTGAGAGATGTGGGAGTTCGAACTGACATTATTAGTTATTGTGAGGCCGAGGTACTTGTATTCATTAACCTCTGTAAGTGGCATAGATGCAAGATTATATGTAAATGACAGTTTATTGATCTTTTTGGTGATTTTCATAAATACTGTTTTATCAATATTAAGTTGCACATCCCAGTGTACGCACCATGCTAAAATAATTTGAAGGCTAGAGTTTAGGGTAATTTGATCTTGCTGGCAGGTGATTTCATTAAAGAGTAAGCAGTCATCGGCGAACAATTTTATCTGTACAGGTTCACAAATAGAGTCAACAATGTCATTATTATGTATATGTTAAATAACAAAGGTCCAAGAACACTTCCTTTGGGAACGCCAGAAGTTACAGAAAGGTCACCGGAAAAGCAATTATTAACAACAACGAATCGCCTACGGTTAGTGAGGTCAGCAGAAATCCAATTTACAAGATATGAATGAATATTCAGATTTACAAGTTTTACGATTAGTTTTGCGTGTGACACGAGATCAAACGTCTTGCTAAAATCCAGAAATGTGATGTTAGATTGTCCTGATTTGTCGACAACGCTGGCAAGACTATGAATTACAGTAGTTCATTGGGTTACAGTGGAAAGGCAGGGTAAACTGAAAGTAACGAAGTTTAGCAGCCTTAACAGCCTCGTTTAATTTAATTTGGTATGGTACTATTACGTCACGGTATGGTAATATTACATCACGATTCGGTGAATGAAATGCCTTCGGACAGTTTTCTTGTGATTCACAGAAGAAACTGTGGGTGTGTAACTCGGGTTCATCAAGCCGTTATAGTTGGATGTAGTAAGGATGAGCTCACTGAACTAATAATCGAGAGCGAGCTCATCGACCCCTGTGACGCATTGTGTGTTAGTCAATCTTGCATTACCTTGTTTGACAAAAACTTGAATTTCCTCCTCATGTGTAATAGCACTCTACCCCTCGTGTATTATTTCTTTTGGAAGAGCTCAGGCTTATGCCATACTCCTATTGCCAAAAATGATGCCTCGTAATTGGTGACATACTTCCAAAGGTACACATGGTTGGTATGTGAAGGAATTAAACGTTGCTGTGAGTAGCACCCGTGTGCCCTTTGTGTCTATCGTATGTCCTTGTCGTTTCTCGTGCTGAAAAAGCTCAGCCATTCACTACGCGTATGCTGTGCTCTACTAAACACTGTGCAGATGGAAACATTCAAAAATGAAATATTTTAGCGATGGATAACTGCACTGGAATGCACGACTAATACCGTCCAACTCCCAAGCATAGGTCGACAATACAAGAGAATGCTCACTCACCCTGAGATTTTTCAGGCTTCCAACTCACTTACATTCATACTCATATGTCAGTATACTGACATTCACAGGTACTCACTTGCATTTATACTTGCATATACTAATACTCCATGCTGCTCACTCACATGCTTACTCACGCCTTCTTACGCTCACAAGTACTCACTCACGTTCATACTCACGACTACTAACACTCAAGGGCACTAATCACTCACATTCATACTCATGCCTTCTCACATTCATAGTACTCGCTCAGGTCCAGCTCGTGCTCATCAGTACTGACTCGTGTTCCTGTATGTAAGTTGCCCACCCGTCATGGAGAAATCAAGAGAGGCAGATGTCACATGACGAAACTGCAGAAAAGAGAGCTTGTCTCTTTCCTAACTTCGAAGTCACTATGATCTTGAAAATCTTGACTTGTTACACTGTTCATATCTGGATGTTCCCAAGTTATTTGCTAGGGTGTGAAACTCGAGTTCAACTACTTAGCACTTCTTTTCTGTTACACAGCTTGTTTCTGTATGGAATCGAAGCTGCTGTGTATTTTATTTTGACTCTATGTAGGTGTTTGTAAGGAGGTAATATCAATATTGTTTTTTTTTCTCAGTGTGATTAGCTGTATACATTAGTCAGCGAATAACAATCGCATTATGATGTTACTGGAAACCGTATTCTGTTTACGTTTTCTATTAGACGTATTCTAATGGTCAGTTTGAACCTTACGTAATGCAGTGAGAGATTCACAGTTTGGTTCTTTATTGTGTATGCACTGTTGCAATATGCTACCTGTGAAATGTCAATTTATCTTTTTTGTTTACTGTGGTTCCGTAGCTACTCCAACTTTTCTTTTTCCTTTTTTTGTATGCGGCTGTGAACTAGTCAAGCTCTTCATTCAAAAGACAGGTTTTCGTCACAGTTCTTTCTGTATATTACAGAATGAAAATAAACTTGATTTGCTTTGATTCATGATTACGCCTACTCATGCTCGTGATTACTCTTACTCATACTCATGTTTGCTCACACACTCGTCACAAGCTCATACTGACTTATGTCAACTGAATGAGTGACTGAGCGTTCTCAAGATGCCGAGCTCTGCTTTCATGTAACACAATGTTAGTTAGATAACAGCCTAATGGCCTCAACATGATGCATTGTTCAGGTATTTTATGTCTTATGAGACACATTTTGAAATTTTAGTGCAATTGAAAAAAACCAATAACTTCATACTCTGGAGCATGTGTCATCACACAGTGGTCATTAACTAAATAAAAAGTGGACAGCTTTTGTTGCTCAAACCCACCTTGTCACAGGTTGGCCAAATGTATTCTGCTTTCATGCAACAAATTTATAGAATAAACTACTCATTGAAGCTGCACAAGTTACATGACGCTCAGATTTTGTTTGCACTGAATTATCTGCAGTTAATGTCAAGGCAGAATATTTCTCTATTACATGTGCATCCATTACCACATGCTACATATCTGTATGTATTTTGTGTTTGTCGCCATTTGTAAGTAACATATTTATTTTTCATAATGGTTAGTAACATTCAGACCATGAATTATGTTCCAGAAGCAATGATTTTGGGTTAGTAACACTGCAATTCAAACCACTGTTTCAGTTAGCGAACCTAACTGTTGTTGCTGGAGCCCTTCTTTTGCATTGCCCTTGTGTGAAATGTAGGTAAGAAATGAAGAAATAAAAAGTTTATGGTGCATGAGTAATGTGGCTTCATAACATATGTATTATATTGCATTCCTACTAATTAAATGAAGCACACGTAGACACTATAGTGTTACTTTGGCTGGTACAGTGGGACCGACTAATTCTCCTTGGCGACATTAATGTACAGGGAGCGTGCAAGCGAGATATAACCAAGGGAACCAATCCACTGCCACCTCCCATGTTCATCAGTTCCTACTGCTTACATCCCCATGTGTTCCTAAAAGGGTTGGTAACAGTTTAGCTCCAGACACTGCCAGATTCTGCCTTATCAAATATTAGCAGGAACAACTTGTAGAAAATCTATGCAGCAACCAATATGTCCAGTGTATGACTGTGACCATGAGAAAGGTCCACCTACCCTTAAAAATAGCCAGGCCAGCAAACTTGAAGCAATATTGCTACTGCCAGCAGAGAGCCCTCTCAAAACCCGCTACTGCAACATGATATGTATTTACTTCATGAGGGAACTTTATGCCGCCTCTGTTCAAGTAGCTCTACAGATAGGGTCGAATGTCATTGATTTGAAGTGCAGGCAGGGCAGGCAGATAGGGTCGAATGTCAATTGGTGCTCTGCATGCCCTGGCAAAAAAATTATCTGGGAGCGGGGGGCACGGGCCCGGTGTGCCGCTGTCGGATGTGTCATCCCAAGGTTGCAGGTTGAAGGTCCCTGACAGTGGCAAAATGTCTTTCAGGCCACTTTACTTTCTTCGTATATATGTCGTATGATACACTTAAAACTGCACAGCTAACGTCCTTTGTACTTTACTTGGCTTTATTGTCTGCTGGTTTTTCATTAACGTGGTGTCAAGAAAAGAAATGATGGAACCCCAAAGGTCCCCTTCTTTCATTGATTACATATTTGCCTCAAGTGGAAGCCATTGCCAATGCAATAGACAATTAATTGGATCTGTAGGTGTTTTCAGCTCACATTAAGCCTGCCACTTTGGAATCACCATCTATCAAGATAGGCACGTTGCAAAGAGCTA
The DNA here is from genome assembly GCF_013339695.2 of Rhipicephalus sanguineus. Taxonomy (NCBI): domain Eukaryota; kingdom Metazoa; phylum Arthropoda; class Arachnida; order Ixodida; family Ixodidae; genus Rhipicephalus; species Rhipicephalus sanguineus. The sequence goes on along the minus strand of NC_051177.1, from coordinate 155,629,520 downwards.
TCTGCTATCTGCTGTGTAATTTGGGGTGATTCTTTCTAGGTAGAGGGAGCATCTGAAGCTGTCGTCGCACATTGTGGGGAATGTTTCCCTTTATACTGTCTCATGCTGTGTAGTTTACTATGTCAAGTTTATTGAGTGTGTCTGCCCATAGGACTCTGGGTGAGTTGTATTATTGCATTATTCTTAGCGATCACTTCGTGATCTTCCCCTGAGATTTGGAGTTTGGTAGGGGTTTGCATACAGCACATGATAATGAAGGCTTGCAATAGGCATACCAAGTGGACTACTTTCATGACATAGTGATAATTGGATATCCTTAAATAATTAAGCCTCATCACTTGTTTGGTACATTGCTGAGCCTTATGTATAGTATAATTGCCCATTTTTCTATGCATTCGCTGCTGTCACCTGTCACCCACAGGCCACAGCATGATGTCATCAGCCTACAGGCCATGCTGTACACTTTGATGCTACTCAGTTAATGTGGATAGACGTAAGAACGCTACATAAGCAGAAAGGGTGACAAGACCAATCCCCAAGGTGTTCACCGATTTTGAGTTCTATGTCATCTGATCTGATTTTGCCTCGTATGGGTTGCTTGACATGGTACATGTGGGCTCCCTCACACACATATAGGTATATGAAAAGCTTTTGCAGCTTCTCTAAAATAGCCTTGTGTGTAACATTGTCAAATGCCTTCATGAGACCCATTCTAAGGATTGCTTCAATATCTGCAGTGTCACGTGCATTATTTAGTGTTCAGTTTGTATAATAATGTTGTGTGCAGGCTCCTGTAATCAATGTCACTTGAAGCTACTTATGTATAGCGTTTAGCTTGTTAGGTCCTTTTCGTAATGTGAATAAAATAATAGTGATGTGATTTGAATGTACTCGGTCATGTGAGTAGTACATGATAAATAGCCGCGTGCCTGTGCACGATGCTAAGAAATGGGCCCGATATTATCTAGTTGCACCTCTTTTCTTGGCTTTGGGATTATTAGTACCTGTGCAGTTTAGCAATCATGTACGCAGCTGTCCGTCTTGCCAGCATTCAATCAGATACCCTGTGGAAGCCATGATAGAATCCTCACGAAGATTTTGCCATATCTAGTTAATGATTCTATAGGGGCTGGGCGGGGATGGCATGCGGAGCCTAAGAAGCTATACCCTGTCAACCCTCAATTATCGAGCTGTCTATAGGTCCTCTTTTTCTTCCCAGCTGTGCGAGTCCGTGCATTTATGTGGGCAGGGCAAGAGAAGCTCACAGTTACTCACAGGCTTACACAACTGTAATAGAAAAGGCAGAATGTAAATTTGATGCTGTAACTTCTAGAAATAGAAGTTAGTACATCGAATTATTTCGCTTTTTCAGAAGGTCTTTCAGTAAAAAAGGACGGTCGAGTGCAGTGACAACAATTTGAGCAGGCACTTGGGCTTTGCCACGGCCGCAGATTTATGACGCAAGGGCTGAACTGAACTATAACACAACTGTAACTTGTGGAAAGTGGTGCAACTTGCTGCTATATATATATATATATATATATATATATATATATATATATATATTGTGTGTGTGTGTGTGTTTTTTGCATCGAACGTTGTTGCTTACAGCATATATTCTGCAATGCTAGCTGCAGAGGGAACATACAACTGGTGCAAGTAAGCATTTCTTTTCATTGCATTTTCTGACGGGGCCAACCGGTGGCGTAGTCAGAAACTTTTTTCGGGGGATTGGGCGGAGGGTGGTTCAACCATATACTGTAAGCATGTTTGCGCATGCGTTTGTATGTGCACGCATAGGCATGTGCAAGGTTCCCCATCAGGGAGGGCAAAGGTTCATCGTAGCACCCCCCTGCCATATACCAAGTCAATGTATGGGGCAGATTTTGCGCCTCCCTCTTAGGTGAATGGGGGGGGTGGCCGCCCCCCCTGTCCCTATGGTGTGCCCCCTCTCTGTGCGCATGTATATATACACATGCAAAATTGAATATCTTTTGGGGGGTGGGGTAAGGTGGCAGGGGTCCGCCATTAGTTTATGGCGCTCTCCCACCCTAATCCGGCACTGCGCACATAGGCGAGAGCGAGGTTCTCCTTCAGGAAGGGGGGGAGGGTTATTGTAGCGCCCCCCTCCCCATATTACGTCAGTGTACAGGACAGACATATTGCGCCCCCCTCTTAATCTCTTA
>NC_051177.1:155577579-155627234 GCF_013339695.2 Rhipicephalus sanguineus | reverse complement strand
CAGAGAGGCAGATGTCACATGACAAACTGCAGAAAAATAGAGCTTGTCTCTTTCCTAACTTCGAAGTCACTATGATCTTGAAAATCTTGACTTTTACTGTTCATATCTGGATGTTCCCAAGTTATTTGCTGGGGTGTGAAACTCGAGTTCACAATACTTAGCACTTCTTTTCTGTTACACAGCTTGTTTTTCTGTATGGAACGAAGCTGCTGTGTATTTTATTTTGACTCTATGTAGGTGTTTGTAAGGAGGTAATATCAATATGTTTTTTTTCTCAGTGTGATTAGTGTATACATAGTCATCGAATAACAATCGCATTATGATGTACTGGAAACCGTATTCTGTTTACGTTTTCTATTAGACTATTCTAATGGTCAGTTTGAACCTTACGTAATGCAGTGAGAGATTCACAGTTTGGTTCTTTATTGTGTATGCACTGTTGCATATGCTACCTGTGAAATGTCAATTTATCTTTTTTGTTTACTGTGTTTCCGTAGCTACTCCAACTTTCTTTTTTCCTTTTTTGTATGCGGCTGTGAACTAGTCAAGCTCTTCATTCAAAAGACAGGTTTTCGTCACAGTTCTTTCTGTATATTACAGAATGAAAATAAACTTGTTTGCTTTGATTCATGATTACGCCTACTCATGCTCGTGATTACTCTTACTCATACTCATGTTTGCTCACACCCTCGTCACAAGCTCATACTGACTTATGTCATCTGAATGAGTGACTGAGCGTTCTCAAGATGCCGAGCTCTGCTCTCATGTAACACAATGTTAGTTAGATAACAGCCTAATGGCCTGAACATGATGCATTGTTCAGTATTTTATGTCTTATGAGACATTTTGAAATTGTAGTGCAATTGAAAAAAACCAATAACTTCATACTCTGAAGCATGTGTCATCACACAGTGGTCATTAACTAAATAAAAAGTGGACAGCTTTTGTTGCTCAAACCCACCTTGTCACAGTTGGCCAAATGTATTCTGCTTTCATGCAACAAATTTATAGAATAAACTACTCATTGAAGCTGACAAGTTACATGACCGCAGATTTTTGTTGCACTGAATTATCTGCAGTTAATGTCAAGGCAGAATATTTCTCTATTACATGTGCATCCATTACCACATGCTACATATCTGTATGTATTTTGTGTTTGTCACCATTTGTAAGTAACATATTTATTTTCATAATGGTTAGTAACATTCAGACCATGAATTATGTTCCAGAAGCAATGATTTGGGTTAGTAACACTGCAATTCAAACCACTGTTTCAGTTAGTGAACCTAACTGTGTTGTTGCTGGAGCCCTTCTTTTGCATTGCCCTTGTGTGAAATGTAGGTAAGAAATGAAGAAATAAAAAGTTTATGGTGCATGTAATGTGGCTTCATAACATATGTATTATATTGCATTCCTACTAATTAAATGAAGCACACGTAGACACTATAGTGTTACTTTTGGCTGGTACAGTGGGACCGACTAATTCTCCTTGGCGACATTAATGCACAGGAGGGTGCAAGCGAGATATAACCAAGGGAACCAATCCGCTGCCACCTCCCATGTTCATCAGTTCCTACTGCTTACATCCCCATGTGTTCCTAAAGGGTTGGTAACAGTTTAGCTCCATACACTGCCAGATTCTGCCTTATCAAATATTAGCAGGAACAACTTGTAGAAAATCTATGCAGCAACCATATTGTCCAGTGTATGACTGTGACCATGAAAGGTCCACCTACCCTTAAGGATAGCCAGGCCAGCAAACTTGAAGCAATATTGCTACTGCCAGCAGAGAGCCCTCTCAAAACCCGCTACTGCAAAAGGATATGTATTTACTTCATGAGGGAACTTTATGCCGCCTCTGTTCAAGTAGCTGTACAGATAGGGTCGAATGTCATTGATTTGAAGTGCAGGCGGGGCAGGCAGATAGGGTCGAATGTCAATTCGTGCTCTGCATGCCCTGGCAAAAAAATTATCTGGGGCGGGGGGCACGGGCCCGGTGTGCCGCTGTCGGATGTGTCATCCAAGGTTGCAGGTTGAAGGTCCCTGACAGTGGCAAAATGTCTTTCAGGCCACTTTACTTTCTTCGTATCTATGTCGCAATTGATACACTTAAAACTGCACAGCTAACGTCCTTTGTACTTTACTTGGCTTTATTGTCTGCTGGTTTTCATTAACGTGGTGTCAAGAAAAGAAATGATGGAACCCCAAAGGTCCCCTTCTTTCATTGATTACATATTTGGCTCAAGTGGAAGCCATTGCCAATGCAATAGACAATTAATTGGATCTGTAGGTGTTTTCAGCTCACATTAAGCCTGCCACTTTGGAATCACCATCTATCAAGATAGCACGTTGCAAAGAGCTATCTGCTATCTGCTGTGTAATTGGGGTGATTCTTTCTAGGTAGAGGGAGCATCTGAAGCTGTCGCGCACATTGTGGGGAATGTTTCCCTTTATACTGTCTCATGCTGTGTAGTTTACTATGTCAAGTTTATTGAGTGTGTCTGCCCATAGGACTCTGGGGTGAGTTGTATTATTGCATTATTCTTAGCGATCACTTCGTGATCTTCCCCTGAGATTTGGAGTTTGGTAGGGGTTTGCATACAGCACATGATAATGAAGGCTTGCAATAGGCATACCAAGTGGACTACTTTCATGACATAGTGATAATTGGATATCCTTAAATAATTAAGCCTCATCACTTGTTTGGTACATTGCTGAGCCTTATGTATAGTATAATTGCCCATTTTTCTATGCATTCGCTGCTGTCACCTGTCACCCACAGGCCACAGCATGATGTCATCAGCCTACAGGCCATGCTGTAACACTTTGATGCTACTCAGTTAATGTGGATAGACGTAAGAACGCTACATAAGCAGAAAGGGTGACAAGACCAATCCCCAAGGTGTTCACCGATTTTTGAGTTCTATGTCATCTGATCTGATTTTGCCTCGTATGGGTTGCTTGACATGGTACATGTGGGTTCCCTCACACACATATAGGTATATGAAAAGCTTTTGCAGCTTCTCTAAAATAGCCTTGTGTGTAACATTGTCAAATGCCTTCATGAGACCCATTCTAAGGATTGCTTCAATATCTGCAGTGTCACGTGCATTATTTAGTGTTCAGTTTGGTATAATAATGTTGTGTGCAGGCTCCTGTAATCAATGTCACTTGAAGCTACTTATGTATAGCTTTTAGCTTGTTAGGTCCTTTTCGTAATGTGAATAAATAATAGTGATGTGATTTGAATGTACTCGGTCATGTGAGTATTACATGATAAATAGGCCGCGTGGCCTGTGCACGATGCTAATGAAATGGGCCCGATATTATCTAGTTGCACCTCTTTTCTTGGCTTTGGGATTATTAGTACCTGTGCAGTTTAGCAATCATGTAAGCAGCTGTCCGTCTTGCCAGCATTCAATCAGATACCCTGTGGAAGCCCATGATAGAATCCTCACGAAGATTTGCCATATCTAGTTAATGATTCTATAGGGGCTGGGCGGGGATGGCATGCGGAGCCTAAGAAGCTATACCCTGTCAACCCTCAATTATCGAGCTGTCTATAGGTCCCTCTTTTTCTTCCCAGCTGTGCGAGTCCGTGCATTTTATGTGGGCAGGGCAAGAGAAGCTCACAGTTACTCACAGGCTTACACAACTGTAATAGAAAAGGCAGAATGTAAATTTGATGCTGTAACTTCTGGAAATAGAAGTTAGTACATCGAATTATTTCGCTTTTTCAGAAGGTCTTTCAGTAAAAAGACGGTCGAGTGCAGTGACAACAATTTGAGCAGGCACTTGGGCTTTTGCCACGGCCGCAGATTTATGACGCAAGCTGAACTGAACTATAATACAACTGTACCTTTGGAAATTGTGCAACTTGCTGCTATATATATATATATATATATATATATATCTATATATATATATATATATGTTTGTGTGTGAGTGTGTTTTTTTTTTGCATCGAACGTTTTGCTACAGCATATATTCTGCAATGCTAGCTGCAGAGGGAACATACAACTGGTGCAAGTAAGCATTTCTTTTCATTGCATTTTCTGACGGGGCCACACCGGTGCGTAGTCAGAAACTTTTTTCGGGGATTGGGCGGAGGGGTGGTTCAACCATATACTGTAAGCATGTTTGCGCATGCGTTTGTATGTGCACGCATAGGCATGTGCAGGTCCCCATCAGGGAGGGCAAAGGTTCATCGTAGCACCCCCCTGCCATATCCAAGTCAATGTATGGGGCAGATTTTGCGCCTCCCTCTTAGGTGAATGGGGGGGGTGGCCGCCCCCCTGTCCCTATGGTGTCCCCCTCTCTGTGCGCATGTATTATACACATGCAAAATTGAATATCTTTTGGGGGGTGGGTAAGGTGGCAGGGGTCCGCCATTAGTTTATGGCGCTCTCCACCCTAATCCCGGCACTGCGCACATAGGCGAGAGCGGGTTCTGCCTTCCGGAAGGGGGGGGAGGGTTATTGTAGTAGCCCACCCCTACCCATATTACGTCAGTGTACAGGACAGACATATTGCGCCCCCCTCTAATCTCTTAAGTAACAAGGGGGGCGGCTGTCCCCCTGCCCCCCCCCCCCCTTCCCTGTGCGTACGCCTGTGACTCCGCACTTCTATGACATGAAGAGTTTGAAATTTTATTCGTGACCTATGCGTCCGCACGTCGCGATCGACGGCCTGATAGTCGACAGCGAGCAACGGTGTTGCCGCGGCGGGCTCCCTACCTGAATCGTCGGGTTACAGGCGTGTGCGGGGACGCCGCGTTTTTGCTAGTCGACGCGCTCACACCTTTAATCGCTGCCATGCCACGCCGGATGCGATCTAGCGAAGATGGGTTGATTGATATGCTACGAGATGCGGCAGCAATAACTGAATTTGAACTGTTTCACAAGTTGATAAGCCTCTCTGTGCAGCATTTCGGGCATCAGTGAGCGCAACCATGCCATTCGTGTTGCTGCAGAACAGAGCGTAGCAGGGCGAATGCTTCGTTTATGCCACAATACTGAAAAATTGAACTCACATGGGCATAAGTGTACGTTTGTGTCGTCTGCTAGTAATACTCGCCGCCATCGAACTCTTCTGCTCTGCCAATTGGCTCTGCCGAACTGTTGCCAGCACTTCGAAACACCACACCGTCCAATCAGCGTGCTCACGCCGGCCGCTCCGAACGGTCTCACCGAGAACGACCTCAATCGCCGGACCGGTCGAAAAACGGAACGGGACTCGAGAGACGGGACACGAGAGACGGAACGGTCGTAGCGCGGAGAGGCCTTTAGCCCATATGATGGAGGGTGCGGCTGTTGTTATGGAAGGCGACGACCTTCCGCCGGAGGATTTTGGAGAAGAGCACGGCTGGCGCTCCGCCGCCGTCAAGAAACACTTTAGGCGCACAGACGCTAGTGCTACAGAGCGTGCCACGACATGCGGCGACGCCGGCGGTTATTTCAATACAATAAGAAAGGACCTAAACTTGAACAAAGTTATCAAATCATCAAGAATGCCTCGGCTGCCGAGCGAGCACTGGAAGATTATCGTTCGCCCTAGAGGTGGTTTGGATGTTCAGCAGACGGGCTCGGCTAGACTAGGCCGGGGGATCGCGGTGGCGGCCGGAATTGCGCCTGAGCTAGCCGGTCAGGATGTTGTCTGCCCGAATGGAATGCAAAATATTATAGTTATCAGCACGGCGTCCCGGGCGAACGCCGACTCTTACCTCAGGATGAGATGCCTTACTTTGGGAATCAAGCAGTATGAGATCAACACCTATGAGGCTGCCCCGCATGCAACATGTAAGGGGGTCATTCGAAAGATTGATATATCAGAGAGCCAGACGGATCTGGAGAAGAGTATCCTCACCGACAGAAACCCTTCGGCTTTGGGAGTGAAGCGCATCAAAACAGTGAAACGGTGGTTATCGTCTTCGACGGCTACAAGGTTCCCAATTTTGTTTATTTCGGCACGGCGCTGGTCAGATGCTCGCTCTACCATCGTCAGCCTGACTGCTGCTACGCCAGTGGCAGACTGGGGCATAGGGCGGATGTTTGTCCGACACCGGACGAAGCTGTGTGCAAGCAATGCGGGATCAGCAATCATGGTGAGAACCATACGTGTTCCCCGAAATGTGGGCTCTGTGGTGGTCCGCACGCTACGACTGACAAAAGTTGCAAGCAGAGGTTCCAACTTCCTTTTATTGTGCGACGGCGGAGAAGAGAGCGCCGTGCAGAATCAGAGCGCCGTAGCCAGCCATCGGAACCTGCCAGCGCCGACGTGGGTCTGACCCAACACGCTGAAGCCCAGGCGGATGACTGTGACTCGTCGCAACGGCCACGCAGCCCATCCAGATCCAGCGCACGGTCCAGGAGTCGTTCTCGAGGCCGGAAGGATGGAGGCTCTTCTGAGGGCCGACCCCGGTCCCGACCCAAGAGTCGTCGTCGGTCCAAATCGAGGGGCCGATCTCGCTCGAGGAGCCGGACTGAGGACCCGCAAGGAAAGGTCCATTTCCAGGGTGACTCCAAACCGGCGTTGCAAGGTGGCACTTGGGCTGATCTGGTGCGCAGCGGCGGAAGAGCCGGCGGAACGGTAACGAGGGGCACTGCGCCAGAGCAGGGTCTAGAGGAGTTAAACCAACTTCGGAAGGAGAATGCCGAAATGCGCAGCATTATTGAGTCACTGTGAGCCGAAATGGCTGAGTTTAGACGTGCCAGTAAATTTCAACCGACTCCATCATCTGCTTCTCAGCTCTCAGGTTCTCCCTCTCCTCAACCCGCGGAGGTTCCCATGGTCGTGGAAGCGGGTCCCTCGGGCAACCCAGCCAAGCGAAAGGCTTTTAGCAGTTCAGCCGAGAATGTGCAGGCTAAGGCTAAATCTGAAATTAAGGAGACTCTCAAATTCAATTTGCCTTGATATTCAGAGACTTAATGAGCGCCTGTCGGTGATGGATCAGCCTCTCACGGTTATGGACCAAAAGATAGATGCTCAAAATGTAAGGATTCGATGCGTGGAGGCTCAATTACAGAACGCCGACCCTATGGTGCAGAGCCCCGATATCAGAGTAGCATCTGAGGTCCGCCCGGATTTGTTTCACGAGGGAACGCCATTGTCGATGCCATCTCTTGTGGGTATCCAAAGTTCATATAGTAGCCCTCCTACTGTAGAGAACCTGACGATGGGGTCAGGGAGCCCTTCTAATGATCAAAATGGCCTCGCACGCTGAATTTCGTATATGGCAATGGAACTGCAGGGGGATCCTTAGCAAAAGGGGCACCTTGCAGCAATTTGTCCGCGCTCACAGCGAGAAGCCACAAGTGATCCTACTGCAGGAGACGCTGTCCGATAACGTAGCCCTCCCGGGTTACAAGGCACACGTAATTAAAGGGGAAGGTAGGGGCATTGCAACGTTAGTCAGTAACAGATTCACTTTCGTGACACGTGATCTCAGGGTTAGGCCTAGAAAAACGGAGATCTCCTTGGTTGAGGTCATTCCGAGCGCTGGCAACCTTTCCAGTATCTTTATGTTGAATATATATAGTAGCCCTAGTGATTACGGTCAGCGTTTTAAGACCATCATAGCTAAGGCAACGAGAATGGCTGGGCTCTCCCCTCTGGTTGTAGCGGGGGATTTTAATGCGCGTTTCTATGCGTAGAACTACCCATATGATTCTGTTAAGGGTAGGAGCTTGTGGCAGGAGACTGGGGATGTGGGTCTATTATTAATGACGGACCCGGCATTTCCTCCTCGACGCGGCACATCCACCACCAGGGACTCTACGCCGGATCTAGTCTTCGTCAAAAATGCGGGCTCAGTCGGGTGGGAAAACCTTCTGACAGATTTAGGCAGCGACCACTATATTAACGTCACTAAATTACAAATGGAGGCAAAATATAGAAGAAAGTTCTCCTATCTGGACTGGGATAAGTTTAGAGAGTCACGCACGGCTCGAGCTGAACGAGGGGAAAAACCAGTCTCTCTGGAGCAGTGGACAGAGATGCTGCTGCAGGATGTTAAGGCGGTCATTAAGACGATTGAGACAGAGGTACCGACCGACAAAATGGACAGTAGACTTGCGCATTTATTGGAGGCCAAGCAGTCACTGTTGGAACGATGGAAGGACCAGCGGCTTAACCGTAAGCTTAGGAAAAAGAGTGCAGAGATAAATAAGCAAGTTGAAGAACATTGCCAAACATTATCCAGGCAGCAGTGGGATGAAATTTGTAATTCAGTCGAGGGACAAATGCCAACGAGGGGTAAATGTAATCTTCTAAAACATCTTCTGGATGAGTCGGGCACAAAATCTAATCAAAGGGGGGTCCTTGCTAAAATACTCCATCTTGCTCAAAAGTCCTCCTCGGGAGCGGAGATATTAGAGCAGCTATCTAATAAGTATCTACCGCTAGCTCCCGATTCCAACATGCAAGCCTATCCGGCGTATGAAGGGACACCGTGTCCCCATTTGGATGAACCCTTCGGAGTAAGTGACGTGCGACGAGCCCTGCACGAACTCAACGGCGTATCAGCACCGGGTCCGGATAGGATTAGCAATAAACCACTTAGAAACTTGGAAGATGACTCTCTTGAATATCTCACTGACGAGATTAATAAGATTTGGAAGGGAGGTGATATTCCGGAGCAATGGAAACTTGCCAAGGTGATACTCATACCCAAGCCCGGTAAAGCGCCGAGTTTGGATAATCTCCGTCCCATCTCTCTCACGTCATGCGTGGGAAAGGTGGCGGAGCACGTTATCCAGAACAGAATTGCGGCTTACATAGAACGCAATGATATCTTTCCTCATTACATAATTGACTTTAGGCTGGGCCTCTCCACCCAGGATGCTATGAAGATCATTAAGACTCAAATTTTAGATAATCATACTAGGCATACCAGGGCGATCTTGGGCTTGGATTTAAAAAAAGCTTTTGATAATGTCCGTCATGATTTCATTCTGGATGCAATCTCTGGTCTCAACCTAGGTTCCTCGTTTCATGCATTTGTCAGATCCTTCCTGAGCAGTTGGAGAGCCATCCTTAAAGTTGGCGATCTGGAATCGGATGTGAAAGTCCTGGGCGATAGGGGCACCCCGCAGGGCTCTGTTCTTTCACCCCTACTTTTTAACATTGCCATGGCTGGTCTCTCGAGGCAGCTTAGTGGAATTCAGGATGTTGGTCACACAATTTACGCAGATGATATCACCATTTGGTGTCCGGGAGCTAGTGATGGCGCTGTAGAGGCTGCGCTGCAGGAGGCAATCGACACTACCGAGTGCTTTCTGGAGGGCACAGGTCTTTCCTGCTCCCCGGAGAAGTCTCAACTTCTCCTGTATAAGCCGGTCAGGAGGGGCCCCCGACCGAGAGGCTGGGTGCCACCACTAGAAACCGATATCCACCTTTCTACCAAGAGTGGTGGGTTAATCCCCAAGGTCGCTTCCATTCGAATCCTAGGTATGACGCTAGAAGCGACGGGCACCAATAACATCACGCTTCAAAGATTAGCGAAAAAGACAGATAGTGTTATTAGGCTAAATTGGAGGGTGGCTAATCGACGGGCAGGGTTATCAGAGGATAACTTGGTCAGGCTTATCCATGCCTTTCTGTTTTGCCATTTTACATATGTGGCGGCAATGCACGTTTGGAAGACAGTGGAAAGGGATAAGCTTAATGCGATGATTAGGAGGGGGGTAAAGAGTGCACTGGGGCTGCCCAATTATACCCACACGGATCGTCTCCTGCAGTTGGGAATTCATAATACATTAGAGGAAATCGCGGAAGCGCAAGAAAGAGCACAGGTAATTCGACTCTCTGGCTCAAAAGCAGGCAGGAGAATTCTCGCGGATATAGGTACTCCACCGGGTCAGGTTGATGCTCTGTACCAAGGGTTGACGAGAGATCAGAAAGAGAACATTATCGTCTCGCCTGTCCCGAGGAACATGCATCCCCAGCGAAATGTAGGCAGGAGGAGAGCGCGAGCTCTGGCCCTTCTCCGCGACGTTGAGGGTCTCCAAGGGGGTGGCTGCTTCGTAGACGCGGCACAATATGACGGGGTTGGGGGGGTTCAAACCCCCCGCGAAATTTTTCAGTTTTGCTTGCGTATATAGGCACGCACACATACAAACGCACGCACGAACATACATAAAGTATGGTTGAACCCCCCCGAAAAAAATTTCTGGCTACGCCCCTGCACGGCGAGGTGGAGACCGGCCGTCTCTGCGGCGGTAGAGCAGGCATCAAAGGAGAGACGAGAGGAGGCCGTTCTACTAAGGGCTGGCATGACGCAGGCGGCCGTGGCGGAGCCTGTAGCTGGGAGGACTGAGCCGTCCGCGTAGACAATAAGCCTACCAGCCAGCTCTTCCTCTAGCTTGGGGGCAACCGCCTGCTGTAGAGCGCAGGTGGATGAGCGACGCTTGGAGAGCCGACCTAGATCGGTAGTGACTGTGAGAGGTTTCACTGTCGGCGGAGGAGGGGGCATGGCTGGAGGCACAGGTCCTACAGCCTCTCGATAGACCTGTAGCAGCGCGCCCATCCGAGATGTTGGTCGGCTTTCCAGCCGGGCAAGGAGAGGGCGCCAGGAGAGGGAGCCGGTCAATGTGGAGGAGACCACGCTGCTGTAGGAGCAAGGATAGGGGCCAGGCGTCCGCATCTGCCAGGGTGGCTGCAACTAGCGAGGACAGCGGCAGGCCAAGGACACACCGAATGAAGCTCCTATGCAACAGCTCCAGACGCTCCAGTTGCCGGAGAGCAAGTGCCACCAGAGGCAAGGCGTACAGGAGCCTCGCGGTTGCAGCTGCAGCATGAAGACGAAGAGCCCAGGATGGTGCACAGCCGCGGCTGCTCAGGAAGATGCACTTCACCGCCTTCTGAACTCTTTTCACCACCCCCATGGCCTCTTTGATGGCGGGAGCCCAGGGCAGCCGGTGGTCGATGCGGAGCCCAAGGTAGGTCACTGTAGTCTCCCACGGGATCATGGAGCCATCGATGGTGAGGCACGCGACGCGGCTGCGTGTTCCTGCCTTAGGGTGTACCAGAAGGGCCTTCGTTTTGGCCGAAGACATCGTCAGGCCAACAGAGGCGATGTGGTCGACTACGGCGTTCAGTGCATCCTGGAGGCAGGATCGGACAGAACGCAGATTCCTGGTGGGGCCCCAGTTCCACAGGGCGACTTCGTCAGCGTATATGGAACAGTGGGCCGGGTAGCGCTGACCGGAAGGGATGGCAGAAGGCAGATGTGCCAAGGCGACGTTAAATAGGAAGGGGCTCAGTACAGAGCCCTGTGGCACACCTGGCGTGACCGGATGAGGAGAGCTGAGACCTCGGCCGCCACGCACGCGGAAAAAACGGCCAGACAGAAAACCCTGCAGAAAGCACAGCATGCGGCCTCCGACGCCCAAGGTTGCACGTGCTTGCTCGACCGCCAGGTGAGGCAGACCATCGAATGCGCTCTGCACGTCCAAAAGCACTAGAAGGGCCGCTTCCTTCCTGCTTCTGGCTTGCTCCAGTGCCGAGACGACGTCACCAAGTGAGTCAGCGGTGCAGCGGTGGCGCCGGAATCCGGTCTGCTGTTTCGGAAAGTAGTCCAAAGCCCTGGCAATCCACTCAAGGCGGGCCAGGACCATTGTCTCCATCACCTTGCAGGCGGCAGATGTGAGGGAGACAGGCCTGCACGACGAGGGGGCCGAAGCCGGCTTTCGTGCTTTTAGTATCGGCACGATGGTGGCAGTAAGCCAGGTCGCAGGGAGCTGCCCGCTGTTCCAGATGTCGTTGAAGTAGTCCAGTAGCTGGGCCTTCTCGCTGTCTGCAAGATTTCGGAGCAGCTGGAATGTTATCCCGTCAGCGCCCGGTGTACTGCGCCGCTTCGAGCGGTCGAGAGACGCTGTCAGTTCATGGAGCTGGAAAGGTTCGTTGCACAGAGCTGCCACCCTCTCCAAGGTAAAGGCGTGGTGGTGGATACGGGGCATGCAAACGGGCCCATTGGAGGGGCGGGCTGCCATGGGTGGTCCTGGTGGTCTCGCCGCAAATTGGCTCGCCAGGAGGTCTGCCAGAGCCAATTCCATGAGGCCCGACGAGATGGCCACCGCTAGGATAGGCTGACGAATGGTTGGCCCACGCTGTAGCGACCGCAGAAGTCGCCAAGCAGTTGAGCTGCGCCGAGAGCTGGAGATGGAGCTGCAGACACTTTCCCAGCTCTGCTTCCATCGTCGGTTTGCGTGGCGTCTACAGATGGCGTCCAGCCGCCTGAAGGCCGTCCAGTCCTCCGCCCCGGAGCTCCGGATTGCGCGATGCTCTGCTCTTCTCCACGTGGCCCACAGCTGGAGCTGTTTGAGGTCAGGAACGGGACGTCCGGGCTGAGTTCTCGACACGATGGTAGCCGCCTGAGCGCTGTTGACGATGTGCTGCAGGAAGTCGCTCTCTGTGGGAGTCGCACTGAGCCTTCGAAATATGTGCCAGTGAACCGTGGTGCAGAGCCGGGTCCTGAGGGTAGGTCCAGTATTGGCAGCCAGAAAGATCGGGAAGTGATCCGAACCCTAGGTGTCCGGACAAATCGACCAGGCATACGCACAGCGTTCTGTTGCGAGGCTAATGTCGATAGCTGTTCGCACGCCCCTGCGCACAATGGTTGGCTCCCCGGTGTTCAGAATCTTCAAGCCTGCTCGCACGATAACGTCTTCAGCGGCTCGACTCCGAGCACAACAACGATGTCCACCCCAGGCAGTGTGGTGTCCGTTCAAGTCCCCACAGAGGAGAAAGTCGTGACCTAGGCGAGCAGTTAGGGGCAGCAGGCAGGAAGCGTTCCATGGCTTATTCGGCCGCACGTAGAAGCTAGTCACTGTGGTGTCCCAAGAGTCCAAACGCACAGTCACCGCACAACACTCCATCGGGCCACTCTGAGATCCTCCACACGGACTACTGCGTGAGGGATAGAGGTTCGTACGAACACTGCGCACCTGGCAGTGTCTTGGGGGTGGCCATCCACGAGGCATGGTAACTCGGAACACCCGGAGACAGTGCAGGATGTGGTACAACAGTAGCCAACATACCCAGGTAGCCGTAGAGACTCGCTGGTGATGTACACTTCCTGCAGGGCAAACGCATCGAACTCGTCCTGCCGCAAGCGTTCTTTCAGTTCAGAATACCGCCGCCGCAGCCTGTTGATGTTCCACTGGAGAACGCGTGGGCGACGGCTGCGTTCTTGAGGACTAGCCATGATGGCTGGGAGTGTTCTGCAAACCACCGGCTTGAAGGCAGACGGCTTTCAGCGTACTGTCTGATGGGAGTAGCTCGCCGACGGCCCGCAGTGTGAGCTGCAGCGAGGCGATGATGGCGTCCCGCGGATCATCCCGTAGTTGTGCCATGGGCGCAGCAGATTGCTTCACAGCAGGACTTGCGGGGGAAGCCTTGGAAGCGGGGCTAGGCAGCCCCGAGCAGGCATCAACCGGTTGAGGGAGATGTGTTGGTGCAGGAGGCGGTTCGCCGGAGACGGCCTGAGCATACGTGCGGGTGGCTGCGCTAGCAGGAGGCGTCGGAAGCTGTGAGTGATTCGCTTCCTGTACCATGGCTCGCACAGCTCGCCTTGAAAGTGGGACCGTAGTGGAGGCCATGATGGTCGCCACCTTGCGTTCCTCTTGCCATTTACGACAGGTAGGAGTGTTTGCAGGGTGGTGGTGTCCGCAGTTGAAACAACGAGGTCTGGCGCTGCAGCTCTCTGTAGTGGGGTGGCTCCGGCCGCAGCGTAGGCAGCACTTGGCTCGCCTGCAGGTCGCTGTTGCATGTCCAAGGCGGCCACACTGCAGGCATTGCAGTGGACGCGGTCTGGCAGGACGCACGTGACACCTCAGCTTGTAGAGGCTCACATGCTCCGGCGGTACAGGGCCAGCAAAACGAAGCGAAACCAAAGAGACGAAAGTCCTCTCCTCTGTGGGGACGCTCGACTCAATAGACTGAAATAGCTCGTCGTCCGTAAGATCGCCCTCCACAGCATGCAGGTACCCCGTGCTGTATCCTCGGTCAGCGGGAAGTCGGGCGGACACCAGGATACCACAGAGCTCCGTGACACCAAGAAGCTCTTAGATGCACTTCTGTGAGGACACGTCGGCTGCCACGATATTTCGGTGGGTGTTGACTCGCACTTTGATGACGCCGGGCCGCGACGATAACGCAGATGCCAGCGCCAGACGCGAGCTCTGCATGAAGGCACCGTTCGGTGCTGACGGCTTGAATAAAACTGTGCCTGCTACAGCTGGGTCAGCGGGGAGTGTGGTGGACCTCAAGGTCCGCCGGCTACCAGACTGTCGTTTAGAAGAATAGACGGCACGTCCGAACGAACACTTTAATGGAACATGAATGAAAAAAAGATGGTTTCGTGCCGTCGAGCGAGCGGCAGCTCGTGAGGAGCAATCACGATGATGATAAACGTTCATCTGCTAGGTTGGTGAAGACGAAGTTACAACATCTTCCCGCGCCCAACTGGTGGCGTCACTCGACTTCCAGGGTAGAGCATTTGAACAGCGCGGTTGACTATGGCTTCGCCCGGCAGACGAATAGAACAGGAGCAGACCATTTACACACACTTGTCTGCCCTTGTCGAGATGAACTTAACCTGGGTCATCATATGAATAGGCCTTCTTTCTTGAAGGCACTCGAGGGTGTCGACGAGGTGTCCTTAGTCTGAGATGTAGCGGGGATAATTCAGTCTCTTGAAATTCAATCAAAAACCCCTGTGATGAAGTCGGCTCTCTTGTCAGCTTTCTCTTGCATCTCATTAAGCACGAGGTAAATCGTAGAACATTCATACGAGAACTGAACCACTCGGTGTCAATTATTCGTCCTAACGGTGGTGTCGTGCTGACAGCATGAGTCAATGTCGTGGCGGCACATTCTGGAACTTCTGCTCGCATATCTTGACCAGAGTCTTCTGGCCACCTTGAAGAATCCCCGATCCATTTTAATTCCTGCCACCGTGGTCCTCTCTGCTGTAGCTTCTCTGCTGATATGACTCTTGCCTGTAAATCTCTCGGATTTTCTTTGCCTCTGTGGAAGCGCCGCACGAAGGCTCCGTTGGCTTGTGGATTTTGGCCACCCGGTTCCCGACGAAGGTCTTTCTTGGTCAATGCTCGAGGTGTCATGTAGGCGTGAAATCTGTCAGCTGGTCCTTCATCCAGGTACATACAAATGATCTTGTTCTTATTTTCCAAGTGACAGCGTTCGTTGTCAAACCTTCGCATCAAACTTGTAAGGCGTCGAACTTCATAGCCGCCGTCCTCTTTCGTGTGATTTGTAGCGAACTGTTGTATGCTCAGTTCGTTGTCCAACACAGTTTCTTCATTAGCTCCACCAAGTAAACTTTCCGGATCCCGAATATCTGTGAGAGCGTCAGACGCACAGTCCTCTTCTACGCATGTCCGAAGTACAATGACTGTGGAACAGTGAGCGCTGTTGCTTGGGAAAGGAAGTGGCCCTTGCACAGTCCATCCTAGTTTAGTGTGCACAGCTTTTAAGTTCTTCCATTTGTTGCACACGGTTTTCACGTCGCCAGTCGCAAAATTCCAGTAGTAGTCGGAGCCTATTAGTAGCGCAACGGAATTTCCGTTGTCTCCCTCTAGAGAAAGTGCTCGTGTATCCATTCCACTCTCTTCCATTTTCTTTATAACTTGTTCGCCTGGAATTGGGATGTGCTCGCTACAGATGTCCTCTACTTATAAAGCGTCGATTATAATCGGTTCCTTCGTGGCTTTTTCGAAAATGCTCACACGGACTCTTCTCATTGTTTTTTGCGTCTTGGGACCTCCGAAAACTCCAACTGTCACCGTTTCTTCTTGTAACAGCTGGCAGCCAAGTTGGCGAGATGCTTTGATGGTGATGAAGCTCCGCTGACTCCCTCCGTCGAAGAGTATCCTGTAGTACCTTGAAGACATCGTGCCTGCTATATTGGCTGTCAAGGACTGTAATAATATAACAGGGCTCGCTTGTTCCGAGAGGAGGTTGACTGCTGTCTCAGAAGCCTCGTTTGCCTTCTTCGGGAAGTCCGGGTCACACATGGATGTTACATGTTGTCGAGAGCATCAGTCGCATTTTTGTCTTCCCCTGCAGTCTCGTGCCAGGTGACCTTGCTTGAGACAACGAAAGCATCGCCCGACCTTGGTGAGAATATGCTTCTTGACTGTCAAACTTGTTTCGTCGTCGCAGACTTCGGCACGATGCTTCCAAAATAGACAGGTATCAGGCTTCCCCAGCACACATTGCAGAGACGTTGCTGACGACATGGTGCGATGCCCAACTCGTCGCGGCATCTCTCCAGTTGGTTGAGGGATTTCAGATCTTGGGGACACACACGCCGCCAGAGTTTCTCTGCAATGAAGCTGATGTTCGAGGAACTCCAGAAGATCTTGCAGCTTTTTCTCGATTTCTGTCGTCTTGTCCTGTGGGTCCCTTTGCGCTTGCATCGTTGATACCGCAGTTGTCGTCGGCTTGTGAAGTTCATGATACTTGAGCACCAAGTCGGATGGTATGACTCGCAAGAGAATCTCCCGTAGCATGGAGCAGTATGTATTGGGGCTTGTTCCAAGCGCTTTGAGACTCCTCACATGTACTTGCACTTCGTCGTAGAGGTCTCGAAGTTCGGTGGTGCTAGAAGACGACAAGACTGGCCTGAGATCTAAGAGCTTCGAAGATGTTCCTGAACGATAATCCTCTCGTCCCCGAAGCGTTTCTTGAGGATATCTATCGCGTCTTCATAGCACTCCCCCGTTGCCTGGAGTCCGGAAATGGCTGCAGCGGCAGTTCCAGTGACAAGCGTGCTCAAGTAGTTCAATTTCTCGGCAGCGCTGAGGTCGTCGTTGTTGTGCACTGCCGTCGAGAACTGCATCCAAAATCGATGCCATTTTTGTCGGTTGCCGTCGAATTTCTGCAGTTCTAGTTGCGGCAGTCTCGACCTGAAACTGACGGAAGCATGGCTCGTCGCCGTCAAGGCTTGGCTCGTCCTCAGGCGCGACGCTTGAGACGACTGGTTGTTCAGAATCGCAAAGCGAAGCTTTGCCGTCAGTGTGACAATCTTGTCCCCATAATTGCTCGCGTCTGTAATCTCTGTCTCGATCAGCTCGTCAGGCGTCTCGTCTATTATGCTTTCATCGATCTTCGTTATCTGTGCGTAGATCGCGTTGATTCGGTCAATTGAAACGCTGACCTGTGATGATGACAGCTCTGCTTCTCGAAGGAGGCCTTCCGCTTCTTGGACGATGCCATCCAGTTGCGAGCGCAAGCACTTGCGTCGTCGGAGTAGCCGTTCCATGGGTCAGTCGGCAGCCGGGAACTCTTCGCCAAAGGCTCAGGGGTCGCAACGCGACACCTTGAATCGATGAGGCGTCGTTCGGAAGATCCCGCTGGGTTTCGGCACCATGTGGTGGACCTCAAGGTCCGCCGGCTACCAGACTGTCGTTTAGAAGAATAGACGGCACGTCCGAACGAACACTTTAATGGAACATGAATGAAAAAAATATGGTTTCGTGCCCTCGAGCGAGCGGCAGCTCGTGAGGAGCAATCACGATGATGATAAACGTTCATCTGCTAGGTTGGTGAAGACGAAGTTACAACAGGGAGCACAGGAGACGAGGCAAGGGCCCTTGCACGTCGACGAGCGCCCCTTGAGGAAGTCAGAGTGAAATCCTCAGGTGCAGGATCGCTGGCGTGCGGTTGAGAACTAGCTGTTCCGTTGGCGCTTCGAGGGACCTCCTTTGGGCACGGAGGTTGCGACGCGATTTCAGTGCCTGAGGCGTTGATTGCAGGTTTCTCGGGGAGCTGCGGAGTAGAAGCAGCCCTCCGGCGCTTCGACTTGCCCTTCTTCTTCCTAACAGAGTTAGCACTCATCGGCTGCGGGGTTTCCTTCAGAAAAGCCGCGGCGGAGTGTTCAGGAAGTTTCGGCGTCGGAGCAGCCATGCTCGGCTGTGACATTCCACCATCGGTTGCTGAAAGCTGTGCGGAACCCGGCAGCGCGTCGCTTCCACCATGAGTCTCCGGCCGCGGTTCGCTTTGTGCCGGTTGCACATGCTTGCTTGGAGCGTCGCAGTCGCTGCCCTCATCATCGCGGCCTCGCTTGCGAGAGCTAGTCGAGTCCATTTGCTCATCCGGGGTGACCGCAGGCAGCGGGCAAGCACTGGAGTCAATTGAGCATATTGGACGGGCTAACTTTGAGCCGAGTGAAGTCGGCTGTTGCAGAGGCACAGATTGTGCCATCGGAGTCGCAGATGGGCCCGGCAGCATAGCGGGAACAGGAGCGGCCGAGATTGCGGCAGCGCGTCTCGTCTGCCACAGATCCACAATAGTGGCAGCGTTTGCTTGAAGGGTCTGCCAGAGTCGGAGTTCCTCGTAGCTGGTGGGCACCAAGGACTCAGCTGACGCACTACAAGAGCGGCGATGACACTTGCGAGGGACGCTCGAAGCGGGAGGTGCAAACTCGGCCATGGTAGCGTTCTTGCCTCGCGGTAGGAAACACGCGGCACGAAAAATCCCCGAAGGTCGTCGAAAGCACAGTCACAGGCACAAAGGGAGTGTCACCGGGCGACTCGCACTCACAGTAGAGAAGTACATACGCAAAGGCGAACAAAACTGGCGGCGAAATGCGAGAGAAATTCACAGCTAACAGCTTCCGAAATACGAGCAATTCTAATCGAACAAAAATGGCGACTGCACTTTGTATTATATATATATATATATATATGTATATATATTGCCACGGAAAACTGCCATCAGTCCGTACAACGCAGGCGTCGCAAACGAAGCGCTATACGCCGACGGCACCGCTACGACAGATGTAGCCAGCCGCAATGCGCCGGCCGGCCCTGCATGCGCATGAGCTTCGGCCGAGCAGCCAACGCGCGCGAAGAGAAAGACGGCGTTCGATAGAGAGGCTCGTGAGAGCTGCGGACTTTCGGTTCCTTCAGAATTTATGTGCTTCCTTTTGGCTTTGGGCACAAGTTCGCCCCACAATAAATAGTGCAAATACCAAATCCTTGTGGAAAGCGGTGTTACACTATACATATATGGGTCATTCCATGCCAAGTGTCCCAGACGTGGCGCTCGCACATCGCAGATTTTGCTGATAAAATTTGTGCCTGTTTCCCGTGCCACATAGAGTATTGTGGCAAAACATTTTTGCTCGAAAAAACTTTTCACGATCATGGCGCACCCTCGTATTCCGCTTGTATTTGTTAAACCGTGCCTTATAGAAAAATGTGTATAAAATCCATTTTTTGTGGGTTTAGCTTCGAAACACCGCTTGCGCCATCGCAGAGGTCCTGTTTAGTTGTCCTGTTCTTTAATTCCGAAAATTTCGTGTTTCACTATCAGCTACGTATCTTCAAAAACTACGAAAATCTTCCAAGTTCGTGATTTTTTCTTGAGCTATCGGAACTCTCCCTAACCAATACAAATAATAATATGATTTTCAGGAAAGTGTAGTTTAGTACAAAAATGTTTAGGGGTAAAATAGACTTCAAATCTTCCCGAGAAAATTGTGAAATTAGAGAAAATATGCGATTTGTCGCATGTTTGACCGTATTTTTCATACTGATGCGGTCCAAGTAAAAATCCTCGTCATGCGGCGTTTGATAGTAAACTACATCGTTAAGTAATGAAGAAAGTCTAATCAAATCATATTTTTAAGGAAGAAAATAATTCTTGAATTTGGCCCTCCGAACGCGTCCCGCATTTCTTTTTCTTGGTGCTTCGCCGCAAAGCACGTGGTCGCCCTTGCAGCTGACACTCGTCACAGGCAGAGGCAAGATGCGAGATGTATGTCATTGACTCTTGAGTGGTCGAAAGTCTTCTCGCGTTGATGTCAGGGCGACGAGTAATGAATTCGCGTTACATTGGGAGCTTGCTTGGCGGGCCCATTGGTAAATATGGACGCCCGAGAGCAGCCTACGGCGCCGTTGGTACAATGTGCTAGAGGGCCGTCTGCACAATTAGCATGCGCATACTGAAAGAAATAATGCACATTGTATACACTTGTTTGTCTTGGTATACGTGTTGTGCAGACGGCCCTCTAGCTTTATAGAGGAGGCGTTGATCAAGGAAACAGCAAACATTAGATTATGCGCGGCCATCTGTGAGGCATTGTGAGAAATATGCCTCGACTCTAGCACAGGGAAATGCTTTAGATCTAAAACCTGTACCATTACTATAGATACATAGCGCGCACGCGCGTGTGTGTGTCTGTGTGCGTGTGCCTGTGTGTGTAACAACACACATTAATAAGTATGCACTTTGTGGTTGAAGTGCGCACTAGCGCCATGCCGGAACTCTTAAAGGTGAAGCTTAAGGGTCCTCCAATATTTTTTTATTTCATTGATTTGTTCTTTCTTTGAAATTTCAATAAACGTTTTTGCATTCGATTCGGTATTTTTGGCCATTATTCGGCACTCTTCGAAAATTTCATTATTCCGACACCCTTAGTGTTTAGCTCTGTTAGGAAATGCGCATTTCCCAGCAGTTTCTATAGAAAGAAAACTTACGTCTTCATAAAGGAAAAAAAGTATAGGCGTTAAAGGCATAGTACAGCTCCTCGTAGACTTTTGAAATACCATTCGAGAAACCTTGTTCTGCTTGTTTCGAGCCAAGGAAAAGCTTAACTTGAAAGAAAATAACGCTTTAGTACTCCGCATACTGTTAGCGCTGTTCAAAACCCCCGCCTCTTAAGGACTCGTGACGTAAGCACTACCCAACACCGCTTCTAACGGGCGCTAGGCCAGAACCTTCTGTTATCTGGCAACATTCCGCCCTCTTCGGAAACGTACGCAAGAGTTCATGTTTACGTTCGAAGCGGCGCACTGAGACAAGGCACAAAAGGAACGAAACGGCAGGACAACCGCTGCACTCGCAACCAGTTTATTTCAAAGAAAAACATGATTACTATTTATCTCAATCGGTCTGAGGACGCGAAAACGAGCTCTCACTGCGCCGTCTCTTACAACGAGCATCTCGGGTGCGCGCGTGCCTGCCTGGTAGCCCTGCACTCGTGGCCGCTGCAGTGACCAAATAATTTCAAAATTAACGTCTTCAGTGCCGCCGACATCCTTTTCGGTACTGCTGGCCTTTTAATAAAAATAAATTCAATCGCGCCTGCATTTTGTACACATGCTAGGCAAGTACTCGGAATTGCCAATCCTTGCCTAAGGGTCTCATTGGACGGGCCGCAACTATTAGTGCAACAAAATTATGGAATATGTTTTCAATGATTGTGAAAGCTGATGTGGATGAGAATAAGTGTACAAAGATTAAGAAGTATAAAAAATGTTTTTTTTAATTGTCGTCAGAAGTTTCTATTGTTCGGTGTTTTCTTGAAATTTGCCCGATCGTATCTCGTTATTGAAAAGCTATATAAGTATAAGATTGGGCAGTTTGGCACATAAGTATGCGAAGAATGTAATGCGGCATTTTTGTTGCTCTGCTACAAGGATTTGTTGAGATAAAGGCCTTCACAGTTAAGAAAATAATGTCTCCTGGGCCAATTTTGAGGTTTTTTATAAGAACATCTACGCCACACATAAAAACTAAAAATACCTGATCAGAAGCAAAAACATGCATATATTCAGTTAAAGGAATTTCAGCTAATTAACTGTAATATATTTTGTGCAATTCATAACGAAAGTTGGCCAAAACAGCAGAGCGGATGAGCGCTCCGCTCCACTTCCTCGTCAATATTGATTTCCTGTGCTTCGAAAAAATTTTTGGCTGCAAAACAGGTTGCAGGTCTCTTCTTTCCATTCATCAGGCAATAATATATAAAATTTTGAAATAAATTGAAGTGGTCGACCAGCCATCGTTTGTTCAATATTACATGGAATTACCCTACTGATAATTACTTTCAGTCGGTGCATTATATTTCCACGTACTAGAAAGAAGGTTTGTGAATTCCCTTTTAGCCGAGCGGTGACATTCGCTACACTAAATGTGTTGTTTTCAATGCATGTCTTTTTGAAATTCATACGTCACGGCATGGCAGAGATAACATTATATATATATATATATATATAGGGCAGGGTTTTTGACATTTATGTGTACGTATATGCCACTGTCGAATAAGGATATCAGTATTATTTGTTAAAGTTTATATATACTGAAGTGACGCACGATGGTTTCTATAAATGCTTGT
Organism: Rhipicephalus sanguineus; assembly: GCF_013339695.2. Classification (NCBI taxonomy): domain Eukaryota; kingdom Metazoa; phylum Arthropoda; class Arachnida; order Ixodida; family Ixodidae; genus Rhipicephalus; species Rhipicephalus sanguineus. The sequence continues at coordinate 155,605,090 of NC_051177.1, read as the reverse complement.
ATTATTATATGTGAGGAGGTATTCTGTTTAAGCTCAACATGAAAGCCAACGTTATTATATGGTTTGTCCTTGTACTCGCGGCCGTCCACCAAAACAAAGGTAATAACAAGTTTGAACCTTGTTATAAGCAATATTTATGTTAAATATAACGTTGTGGTCTAAAAAAGAAGTTTATCGGAAGGTGCACGCCTCCCATAAGAACTCACTGAATGCGGAATACGAATATAGTGAATGTCTCGACAAGTTAGCTTGTCTTCTGACGAAGAAAACACAGCGCCGATCAAAGCAAGAATGTATTCTTAAAATCACGTTTAACTAACCTAAAAGGTTCCTTGCAACAGTACGTTGCCACATCCACAAACCCTCCTGATGTCATCCTCATACAGGAACCCAATTGCACCCCTTCAATATCCGGTTACGGCGCGGTCTCGGGTGTCTCGCCTCTTGTGGGAGCCCTAGTCTCGAAACGCTTTACATATCGCGTGCATGCGACAAGTACCATCATTCCTCATCAAATATTGGAAGTTATTACGCAAGGAAAACGCGGCGACAGTTTCTTCATCCACGATATATATAGTTCCCCTCGTTCGCGTACACACAATTTTCACCGTCTAATAAAATAAGTTCGCACTATTGCACGGCTTTGTGTAGTATGTGGTGACTTCAACGCTCCACTTGTCGCATGCGGTTACGTTAAATCGCAAGCCAAGGGAACCCGCTCATGGAGTTAGATATTTCACATGCGATACACAATGCTCACCGACCCAGAGCACGCCACTCGTATAGGCAATAGTGTTTCTCGCGACACCTGTCCTGGCCTTACCTTTGTTCGCATTACTGGCCCAGTCGTAGCGAACGGGCCCTTAGAAGAGCACCTTGGCGGTGACCGCTATATTGCCGGAACCATCCTGTCGTTACGAGGCGCGCGCAGGCCGGAGCGAATTGTGCGTATTACAGACTGGAAGAAATTCAGGAAACGCCGCCAGGACCTACCTGAGGGGCCAGGGCTACGAACGATGGCTTTAGTCTCTGGCTGACGATCGTGAGGCCACCACGCGTACAGTGCGTACCACAACCGAGACACCAGACATATATCCGCATTTACTTCATCATTGGAACACCCGGAGAGGGTTGACGCGGCGATGGAAGTGACAACGCCTCAACAGAAAACTTCGGTAACGTATAAAAGAAATTACGCGGGAATCCCAGGATACGAGCGTCCCTCACCACACATAACTGGCAACAATTTTGCAACCGCCTGTCAGCCACATTAAGCACAGCTAAAACGTGGTCAATTCTACGTTCGCTCACAGACCCCAACAAATCGAAGAAAAAACAATTTGAGCAGCTGCACATCTTAATACACGAGTACCGGGACAATTCTGCCTTGCTCCTCACGGAACTAGAACATCAATTCAATCCCAGGCCCGCCACCACATAACCCTGAATACCCGTATGTGGGTGAGGAGACTGAATTGCTGGATACCGACATAACCGCGCATGAGGTGCAAGTGGTCCTACAAGGCCTACGACGAAACATGGCTCCAGGAGCTGACCAAATCCGATTTTCCACCTTCGTAACTTGAGTGACGCGAATATAAACCACTTCACTCATATCTTTAATGAATACTGGTGCGAAGGCACACTTCCCCGAGCGTGGCGACTCGCTGACATTACACTTATCCTAAACCGGGCAAACCTATAAAGGTTGAAAATTCACGGCCCATCTGCGGCACCTGCAACCTTTCCTAGAAGAACACTTTCTTTTTTAACACTCAATTCGGATATTGAGCTCATCTGTCTGCCCAAGATGCCCCTTTACCATTAGGGGGGAAAACCTCAGACCACCGTCGTGCGCCCAAACGAGAGCACTTGTCGCCTTAGAATTCAAAGGGGCGTTCGATAATGTTGCACATGAACTTATCCTTCGCAACGCTGCAGAGTCTCATTGTGGGGCTCGTATGTACAACTATAATCGCGCATTTCTTCGAGATCGCACAGCTACCATTGGAATCGGGCCGCATCGATCAGGTACAATCCACCTTGTAGGGCGTGGGACACCACAGGGCTCTGTTCTTTCCCCCACTCTATTCAATATCGCGCTAGCAGGGCTCCCCCGGCTTCTCAGTCAGACCCCGATGTCGCGCACGCTATTTATGCGGACGGCGTCACTCTCTGGTGTACACGCGGTTGCGACGGTGCTATCCAGGAGCGACTGCAGCAAGCAGTCGACACTGCCTCCGAGTATGCGAGATGCGAGAAAATGGGGCTAAAGTTGTGCTCCGCAAAAGTCGGAGCTCATGATCATTCACTCCCGCAGTCCCTCACTTACGCCACCCATCACTGCACACGTTGATGGTATACCCATACCACAGGTCGGCCGTGCTCGTATCCTCGGGCTACACGTCCAGGGGGATGACAGGTCTAACTATACTGTTTCCCTTCTATCCCGAAAAACTGAGCAAATTCTGGCCATGATCCGGCGGCTGTCTCACAGACGCTCGGTTCTTCGAGATGAGGACCTGCTGCGCTTGGTGAAGGCATGCATCAGCCGTCTTACATATCATCTTCCCTTTCAGTGGTTGACCCAAGGGCAACAACTTCGCGTTGAGGCCCTCTTTCGTAAAGCGACAAAGCTGGCCCATGGCCTCCCGTACTATACTTCCATATGCCGTCTCCTTAATTTAGGAACGCATCACACACTAGGAGAATTACTAGAGGCACATTGGGTCAGTCACCGCCAGTGCCTCTCGTTCACACGTACTGGCCGCCATCACATCGCACGGTTAGGGCACTCCGGCCCACCACTTGAAACTGAAACCCGCCCAACGACTTTATCGCCCGCCCTATGCAAGGTACTGAATACTCATCCCTTGCCGCGTAATATGCACCCAGTGCATGACAAATGATGCCGTAAAGCTCCTGCGTTATACCTTAACCGCATGCTCGAAAACATCCCAGAATGCCAGGCTCTCTACACAGACACAGCGCGCATACAAGAGCGCTATACCTCCGTAGTGTTGGATGGCACTGAATACCCGAAAGACTATGTTCCAATGACCGGCACTAATGTCGCGTACAGAGAAATTCTCCGCGTTGCTCTCGCCATTCGACACGCCGTTCGTGTTCCAGGAGACGTGTATATACTGATGGACTCGCAACAGGCATGCCGGGCGTTCCTATCAGGACATGGCATTCCGAGAACGGCACAACAAATTCTCAAACAGATCCTGCAAAATGATTCAATCACACCTTCCCACACCCACTTAATGTGGACCCCTGGTCATGCGTCGCTACCGGGCAATGAACGCGCACATGCAGTTGACCGCGATATTTCCCGCCGGGCGGCCCGGCGTGGTGAAATGACCAGTTCAAGGTGGAGGGATCGCTTTCTGCGTTACGGAGGCATTCTCCGTCATTATAGAAGCATTCATTGCACTCAACGTGCGCCACCACCATCCTTCTCGAGAGAGAAAGCAGTGGCACTACGTCAGTTGCAAACCGACACTTTTCCTAATCCGGTCTCTCTGATCATATTCTGGCCACAATGTTATGCCCACAATTGTCCGGGCCGCGGCAGGTCACCCTCCATCTAGTGCAAGAGAATCGACAACTGGGCTAGTTTCTTGAAATGCATGATTTGACTTATGAAGCGCACGCAGACGAATACAAAAAGGTAACGCAACAGGACAAGCGCTTACTCACAACTGGGTTGTGAGTAAGCGCTTGTCCTGTTGCCTTCTCTTTTTGTATTCGTCTGCGTGCGCATAATAAGTCAAACCATGCACCCTCCATCTTCCACGTCACCATCGAGTGCACGGCAAACCATTTCCCTCCATTATCACCCCTCATCTGGCCGCTACGCAAAAAAGATCTGGGGGACGGCGCCCTCCGCGACTGACCGCCCGAGGTCCTGCAAGCCATCATACAACGGGCTCGACACGTCACCGGAGTCGTCCTAGGGACCCCGGACTAGGGGTTCCTCCCATGGTTTTTGTTCTACTTACATAATAAATGTTTTCTCTCTCTGTAATCTCATACATGTCGAGGGTGGCAAGTGCACGCATCATAATCATCGGCTAAACTGTTTTTTTTTTCTTAACAATTTGCACATCCTCCCTAGCTCTGTCATATATGCAGCATCCCGTTTGGCCTATGTAGACATTTGAACCATCGGGTGACGCATTTGCCGAAAGGCCTTACATGCCCTTTGTAGCAAGTCTCTTTTTTCAACTATTGCCGGAGCAAAGCACGGACAGCTTCTTTGCGGTCGAAAGAACAGTCTGACCTCTGCATTTCCAAGCGACTTTCTAGAGAGAGTGTCACATACGGCGCACATAAGGTAGAACTTCGGGTCGTGTCACGCGCTCCGCACTACCGGCAGTTCCAGCTTTTCTTGTGCCTTTAAAGAGCTTTAAGCGACCTCTGCAAGTACAAAGAACTAGCGCGTTATTCTCTCCTGGCGGTGTTCCGACTTTTCAACAAAATTCGTGACGCCCGCAGTCTGCTCACGTGACGGCGTAAGGAAATAAGCTCGAGAATTTTCCGTATGCGAGGAACATCAGTTAAAAATTGTGTCCTAGCCTGCTTTGCCATGCAGTCACACGCTCGTTGTTTCTTGTCTTGCATGACTATAGTGCGCGATCAACTGATTTCACTTTGTTTTGTGCGTCTTCGACAGCGCAAGAGGATATAACAGCGTGTAGCCGAAATGCGCGAAATCCTGATAGGCTCAACGCTCAAGGCAGGCATTGTCCACGTGGTTTGTGAACAAATAAGTAATACTGAAAATTGTTGAAATTTTGCGTACCAAAAACCTCGACATGGTAACGAGCGGCGTCGTAGAGGGTGGCTCGTCAATTGTCGACCACCTGGGGTTCTTCAACGTGCACCTAATCTGAGTACACGACCCTCAAGCATTTTGGCCTCCATCCAAAATCCGGCCTTTGCGGTCGGGAGTTTGATCCCGTGACCTTTAGAGCACCATAACCACTAGACAACCCTCGCGGGTACGAAGAACAAGGTGGCGAGGAGGAAATCATCATCATCATCATCATCATCAGCCTGTCTACGCCCACTGCAGGGCAAAGGCCTCTCCCATGTTCCGCCAATCAACCCGGTCCTGTGCTTTCTGTTGCCACGTTATACCTGCAAACTTCTTAATCTCATCTACCCACCTAATTTTCTGTCTTCCCCTCACGCGTTTGCCCTCTCTTGGAATCCAGTCAGTTACCCTTAATGACCACCGGTTATCCTGCCGACGTGCTACGTGGCCGGCCCATATCCATTTCTTCTTCTTAATTTCAACTATGATATCCTTAACCCCCGTTTGTTCCCTGACCCACTCTGCTCTCTTCCTGTCTCTTAAGGTTACACCTATCATTTTCCTTTCCATCGCTCTCTGCGTCGTCCTCAATTTAAGTTGAACCCTCTTTGTAAGTCTCCAGGTTTCTGCTCCGTAGGTAAGTACCGGTAAGATGCAGCTGTTATATACCTTCCTCTTGAGAGATAGTGGTAGACTACTATTCATGATTTGATAATGCTTGCCGAATGAGCCCCATCCCATCCTTATTCTTCTAGTTATTTCACGGAGGAAATAACGCATGTTGAAAGAGTAGTGAAGTGGAGAAAGAAAGCACTCTCTCGTATTCATAGTTGTGCGCAGGGTTCCCCATTAGAGGGGAGCGAAGTCTCAACGCAGCACCCCACCCCCTCCCGCCATTTGACGATTTGGAAAAGGAAACAAGCTTCGAAGTAGATACAAAAAAAACGAAAATGAAGCAATGACGTGCTTTCCACAACGGCCTGCCTTTGGTATCTAACATTACTGTGGTAAAAATGGGCAGTAATCAGTTCTTGGAATGCAATATACGTCCTTGGCCGCCATTATTGTCAGATACTTGCATGGCCATAACCTTGCACTTTAAAGAATGACAGGACAGATACGACTGAGTAAATGTATGGAGCAGATTTGGCGCAACCCTTAAGTGCATAAGGGGTCTACCGCCCCTTCTGCACTCCTTCTACACCCCTCGTGCACACGCCTACGCTCGTCTTTGAACTCTGGGTTTATTAGTGGCCCTTTCGGATTTTCTTGCAGGGACTCGTCCACTGCTACAATGACAAAGCGAGCATATAAGTAGCTTCTGCAAGTCTGCCAGTCTGCGCACAAAAACAATCGCGCATCCTGTGATCGCACAACGTTTTGAGAGAGCACTAAAGCACAACATAACAATAGCAGGATTTACTACTTTCGAATGGGCTGATTCGAATGGTGGCAACCAAGCCTTTTTCTAGGTTGAGAAAGTCAGTACACATTATCTGCAGTCAACGTCAGGTGAATATATAAATCTCGCAGCTAATTGTAAGCAGGAATGTGATGCATAAAGTTCTCCGCCATGTCCATTAAAAAATCGCAGTTTCGCCGCAAGGATGAAACAATCAATATGAGAGCAACAAATTCTAATGTCATACGAAGTGACGCCAGCAGATAACTCTTATCCCATCACGCGTAACTCTACAAGAGGCCGGTGTAAGGGAATACGGCCGCTGCAGGGAGCGAAGTGGTTATCGTGCTGCCTGTTGTCTCAACGCGAGGGAAACAATGAGAGCACAGCACACACAAGGGTATACGAGCCGTTGCCTTTATGATCAAAGGTTGCAGTTGCTGTACGAGCGACGCGGCGCCCCCCTCTCACGGCGTCCCGTCATTCGCCTTCGCTCGACGAAAGACGGGCGGCGCGGTTTCTCTGTGCAGGAGCAATCGACTTCAGGTCTCGCACGAACACTGATCTTGTCGCATGAACCCTCCGCGCCATGAAGATGGCCGTCTCATTTCATCTTTCCTTCAGCCGCGTTCGCCACCCCAGCTCACACTCTTTTTCCTGGCGGGTAGAACATGCGATGCGCGGGGCGATGTTATGAATTTGGACCTCATGCAGAACAACCGGCGACGGCAAAAACACGTCGAGATTATCCATATAATTGCTATCGCAATAAAAGCTTAAAAGGAGCCCTGCAACACTTTCCCACATAGCCACAAAATGACCTCACTGTCAGAGTTTATTGCCTCACGAATCGACTGCTGCAAATGTTTCTAACAGTGCGGCTGTTTAAACTTTTCATTCCGCCGGTTCGGGGGACCAGCCACAGAAAGTGGGTATGTGCCAAGCAGCTTCAAAGATAGTATAGCCATGCATAGTATAGTATAATAGGGATGTGGGAAAGGGAAGCAAGGGATAAAAGGAGGGAAGGAAGAGGAGACGGTGAAGCGGGTATACGCATAGGGATGGTCGAATAAAATTTTTAATCGTTTCTTTGTTCGATTAAATGTTTTTGTTGTGTTGTTCTAATAGAATATTGGACATTTTCGATGGATGCTTTAACAAGGATATCTCATTGTGTGATAGGTGTTGCTTGTCTTTGACCGAAATCTTTCTAGCAGACGCGCAAGAGATCACTTGTGCGCATTTGCACCTTCGCCGATTTACACCTTCGCCTAATAGACATGGGGGGCCCGTCGTCTTTGAGTGATGTCAGGGATTCAAGAATCTCTTGCCATCATCCATGGACGATACGGCAGCAGGTCGTATTTCCTCGAGGTCTGCCTACTCGAGCACACCAAAATCAGAGTCGTTCGCGTCGACCACACTGGTCGAAAAGTCGCAGCGGATACACGCAGCGTGGCCGAGGGTGTGGAAATGCCGAAAAAAGGTAAAAGAGAGACGAGGAGGAAGAGGAAGTAAATAAGGCGCTCGCACTCCTAGGGACGGCATCTTTTCTCCGTTAGTCCGTTAGATATTGTGGAAGCCCTCGATAATACTATAATTGCGGACTGACGTGATCTATTTTTTGAGGTCACGCATGCGAGATAGCGCAGCGACATACTGGCCTCACGCAGACCATCGGTACAGGCACCTGCGGGAAACTAAGTGACATAAGTTTTCGCATCCCGGCTGGAATAAACGGCAGCTGCGCTAGTGTACTCCCCAGGTTTCGCCTGGTCGTTGCCTTAACTCGGTGCTGTGCGCACCTCTTCAATCGTGAGTACAGCCGGAACTCCAGTAATAATAATAATAATAATAATAATAATAATAATAATAATAATAATAATAATAATAATAATAATATTAGTTGCCGAGCTTCAACGTCCACAGCCACGATATAATTATGAGGGGCACCGTAGTGAAGGGCTCCGGAAATTTCGACCACCGAGGGTTCTTTAAAGTACACAAGCTAAAGCAAAAGTGCAGGGGCCTCAAGCATTTTCGCTTCATCGAAAAAGCGGTCGCCGCGGCCGAAATTCGATCCCGTGACATTTGGATCAGCAGTTGAGCACCATAAAAAGTAACGCTGCCGGCTCCGGTATTCGAGGCAGCCCATTCACGTGGCCTTGCAGTGCATCCGGTATCGGTCCACCTTCGACCGAGAGATGTCGTGTGATGACGTCATCATGTGTCGCCACGAGCAAGCCCGACAACCCAGTACAGTAGGTGTGAGAGTAAGCGGATACAGTGGATGGAGATAGCGGAGTGAAGGAGAGTGATGAAGAGCGATAGTGAAGGCTCCACGTCAACTCGCTGTCGTTCAGCGAATTCGTCGGCATTTATGGTTCCCACGAAGCAGTGATCGTCGTGGTCGTCCTGCGGCGGCGGGTTGACGGGGGCGCGAGACAGGCTGTCGGCGTCGGAGTGCTTTCATTCGAGCTTGTAAACGATGGTAATGTCGAATTGTTCTAGTTTAAGACTGCATGGTGCGAAGAGACATTAAGGGCCCTTCAAGTTAGCTAGCCAACACAAGGCATGGTAATCACTCAAAACTTTGAATTGCCTGTCGTAGAGCTAGGGGCGATACTGATGTAGTCCAGAGCATTCAATGCACTCCTTTTCTGTTGAGGAATAATTCACTTCTGCCTCGGATAGCGACCGGCTAGCATAACTGATATCCATTTCCACTCCGTCTGTCCTCTGCTCAAGGAAGGCACCGAGTGCTACGCCGCTTTCGTCGGTGTGGATTTCTGTATAGGCGTATTCGTCGAAATTCGCAAGCATTGGATGCGTTGTTTCAGTTCTTTCAAATGCTTCGACTTGAGCCTTTTCTCACTTGAATTGCACGTCGGCCTTCGTGAGGTATATTAGTGGCTCGCTGATCTATGAAAATTCTTTGACAAAGCGTCTGTAATAGCCGCTCTAGCCATAGAATCGGCGTACGGCCTTCTTGTCGATGGTTCGCGAGAATGCAACGACGGCAGCCCTTTTCCACGGGTATGCGGGCACTACAGACTTGCCAATGACGCCGCCCAAAAACAAGAGGTCCTCATACGCAAAGTGGCATTTTTCCGGCTTCAAGGTGAGGCCGGAGGTCTCGATTAGTCGAAGTACCGCTTCAAGGTGCCGGAAGTGTTCGTCGAAGTTTGAGGCAAACACAATGATGTCGTCCAAGTTCACGAGGCACGGTCTACCACTTAAAGCCTGCCAGTACTGTATCCATAACGCGTTGGGAAGTCGCAGGTGTTGAGCACAAACCCCAGGGCACGGCTTTGAACACCAAGAGGCCTTCTGGTGTTACAAATGCAGTCTTCTCTCAGTCTTTCTCACCGACTTCGATTAGTAAATAGCCGGTCTTGAAGTCCATTGATGACAAGTATAGGATGTTGTGGAGTCGATTCAGGGCTTCGTCTATTCGTTGGTGAGGATACACGTCCTTATTTGTGACTTTCTTTAGGCGGTGGCAATCGAGGCAGAAACGTAGCGTTCCATCCTTCTTCGTCACACCACGGGAGAAGCCCACGGACACTTGGACAGCTGGATAATGTGGTCGCGTTGTGGTCGGATGATGCGCCATAATGGACGGATAATGCGCGATGTCATCATTATGAAAGCACCATTTGTCGCCGCCAGTATGTCGTTAGACTGTTTTAAATGTAGAGCATTTGTTAGTCCACCTGCGGATTCGGCGGCGCCAACCACACCTCCGCTGCGCATGCTCAGCTCGTCTCGGCCGGCAGCTAGCCTCTCCTCTCCCTCTCCACCTCCCTCCATCCCCCCTCTTCCTCCCTCTCCTCCTCCTCCCTCCTCTCCCTCGAACGCGGGCGGTGTGTAAATAAGCGGCGGAGCACACGTTCGGTATTCAGTCAAAGGCGTCTTTACTTGTCTTTTGCTTGACTTGATACTTTGCTTGACTCGAGTTGATGCGATGGAAGCAGCAGTACCTTCAATCAGCGTCCAACCACTCGTTGAAGGCAACGTTACCCCACTCTCACCGTCGGCGTCAACAACAGCAAGCAACGCAGGAGACAAGGCTGCGAAGAGACGAGCATACGACGCTGAGCGCAAGCGTTTGAAGCGAGCTGCGGACCCGGAACTTCGTGCGCGCTGGAGCCGTTCAAGTCGTACATGGTGTAACATTTAAGCCTTCCCAAACCCGTGGTGTAACAATTAAGCCTTCCCAAACCATACCCAATTACGCAACATTCACGCGATACCCCCCCCCCCCCACTCTGCGACGCATTTACTCGAGTTCCCCCCGTGGGAAGATGCGGGCGACGTTTTCTTTATTACCTCGACCAAAGTTAGCTGGGCCATACGCTATGTGGGAGAATATAACCAATCACTTCTGTAGGTATCAGAAAGTGCGGGTTGGTCTGAAAATCAATCACACGTTAATACCGCGACACCATAAGAAACTCCTTGCATACATAATCAAAATAAAGCTTCCAAGAAAAAGAAGAAAAAACATCACAACTCTTCCATTACCATGAACATGGAAGCCAGCGAGGCTAGCGGCTGTGGTTGCGCGTTCTGCGGATCGCCTTCAAGCCGTTTTCGCGAATCTGTACGCGTGGTGTTCCTTGAACTGCTGCTCTTTTTCCGCTGAGCGAATGACACGGGTTGGTTCCATAGCGAGGGCAAAATGCAACTGCTGGTAACAGCGCTAGCATGATCACTATGTCACGAGAGAAATGACGCGACAATTGGTGGAAAGTGCCACCGCCGAGTATAGCGACACTTGTGCTAGAGCCATCGGCGGTGCCAAAGGGGTAGAGGGCAATGAAAACCGGAGTATCACCTCCGCGGACGCGATTCTTCAAAACCTAGCCATATGCAGCTTCGCCATAAAAAAATGTTTTCCTAGTCCGACGCAAGAACGCGTGAGCAGCGCCTTTCCTAAGCAGTCGCTGAGATCTACCAACTGAGTAAACCACAAGGCTTGACCATCTAAGCAGGAATGCGATTTAGATTAATTTATAGGCCAAAATGAATGACTTTTTTTCGAAATACGGCGTTTCAGCTTCGCGTCGCAATTTGGGGGACGACAGTTGCTTCAGTGACTTTATAGAACGCATGCGTCACGGCTAGAATGTCCTGCTGATTACATAGACAAGGACTTTCTGAAATGGTATGTTGGTAAAATGGCCGCACGGGATGAAACTATACATCTTGCCTCTTACTGTAGCATACACCTTTGATGCGCTAGCTGGCACAGCATGATTATTAAAGGACCTAGAAGCACAAAAATATAGTAGCAAATATCTACGCCAGTCGATGAAAGCATGATGATATACCGAAAATGGGAGCACCGGTATGCGCTAAGTATATTCGATTCATATATGCACCAATAAAAAAAATTCACAGCATATCCACGGGTGAATGATGAAGAGCTTGGGCGAAGCTCCTGAAGCAATCATGGTTACACCGTGAATTCTTCAGTCGTTTCGCCCAGCAGTAATCAAAGCGATAGCCCAGTACATCATCAAAGACGTGACAAACACTGTACATATTTATACAAGAAATTTTATTAAACATAAGTGGTAGCTAGACGTAGCTTCCGTTCCCCCTTCTAATAACGGCTTTATGGTCGGTGAAGTGATGGATCGGTGATGGTTGTAGTGGGATGTTTGCAAAGACGAAGTAGTGGGCAGTTTGCAAAGGTGGCTTCCGTTCCCCCTTCATTATAACGGCTTTATGGTCGGTGAAGTAATGGATCGGTGATGGATAGTAGTGGGATGTTTGCGAAGACGAAGTAGTGGGCAGTTTGCAAAGAATGGGTGATGGGAGATACTGTTCGGGAGATACTGCCGGTTACGCCTTACGCTGGACGCGTGACAAGGTTAGACTAAGAGGAGCTTCGCCCCTAAAAGTAGTTAAAATACATTACAGCTCCATCGGAAGAGATAAATCTATCGTGGGAGCCTTGGTGAATTTTATAACATGCGTTCAAATGGTCAATATTGCAGGATTGTATTAGGACAGGAATTATCATCATACTATGACTCGAGATCAGAAAATGTAGACACACCGTTCCAACATGATTTCATCGTTTTCGATGTGGGGTCGCTTGCAGAATTTCGCAAGAACACGATAAAGACAAGACACCAGGGAGGAGATAGAAGCGAAGAGGCTGTCAATACCTTTCACAAACGCAGGCATCAATGAGTACCAGTTTTGTGCCAACTGTTGATGCCATGGAGGTGCATTGACTAAAACTTTCCACCCTTGCGTTTGTCTGCTTTTACGAGGCCGATCGAGACATGCTAACTTTCCTCACCAATACTGAACTGACCTGTCGTTTATAAACATTCTTCCCCGTCCCTACATTTCTGTCTATGTCTGCGCCAGTTGTTTCTTTCCCAATCTATTTGAACTTTTTCTCGCTTATCTTGATCTCTTTTTTTCTCTGGAAAGATTACGCAGGCGTTCTGCTCACTATTTCCTTTTCGTCAATTTATGCTTGTGCATAAATCACAAATAACGATAACAATACTAATAATAATAATTCCAATTTTCAGAATAAGAAGAAGAAGAAGAAATAATAGCAATTCACCTCGTACCCATTGGTGCACTTCAATGCAGTTCAGATCTAATATAACCGCCTACCAGATTTTTGTGAAAACACAATCAGTTAAAACTTGCGCATTGTAGGCGGAAGTACACCTTATTAAGAAAACGTAGATGAGCGCCTTGAAATTTTTGCTTATGCAAAGCGCTCCGTTGTCACAGTACAATAACATTAGCGTCGTCGTTGATGCTAGATCCAACTAGGAGCCCTCGGGAAATAGAAATGCAAATGGAGCGTTGCTGTATCACCACCACTTGGCGCTGCTTGTACTGAGCCGGCGCACTTGTGAGCTCGAACTATGGTACATAAGGTGCTTGTCAGTTGTCATGAGCGCATTGTTTAGACAAGTGCTGAGAAGAGCATACACCAGTAGGCTAGTTACCTTGAAATGTTATTTTGGCTGTGGATTAATCAACTTGTATTAAGGAAAAAGAAGGCTGCGTTAGACCCCAAGAAAAAAACATTCAGACAGGCAACCAGCCTAGAAAGGTGACAGTCGTTGCTCATATGTATGGCATCGCAGGCAACCATAACATTGCTCATTTTGTCAGCTTCGATGTCGTCATGTCTGCCCCTGAAAAAGTGTTTACACCATGTTCTGTAAAGCTTCCGGTTGCAAGAAAAACCTTGTCAGAACCAGTACGTAGACTGCACGGAAGTAATCGTGTATAAGTGGGCCATTTTTGTGTGGGAGACCTCACGCCGGGTAGACTAGATTCCTCAACCATCGCTTGCGCCACCATGTCGATCGAGTGTAATCGAGGAGCACTGACAGAAGCCTGGCTCTTCATTGCCACTCGCGCGCGTGCAAGCCATTTTTTAGGTGTTTGAGGAATGCACTGTTTTGTTCCGGAGCGCTGCTCAGCGCACGCGATGGATCGGCGACGCAGTATACGTATATGCAGCGCGGTGTCTCTATTGACGTCCCTCTTCATGACCTCACATTTTAGGGCTCATATTTTAGGGGGGGGGGGGGCGTCCTTGTTCAGATGGTTGACGAATGGGTGCCAAAGTATACTGCTCATTTGCGAGGAAAAATTATCGGTTCGTGCGTTTGCGTAGAAGCTGCATACATCGCACCCTGGAAATAAAATTAACTTAGCAGTTAAACATTAAGCCAATTGGTAGCGCCAGCTAGTGTCTATATAGTCCATCGTCGAAACATTTCGCGCATAACGGTGTCTAACTATGCCTAATTGAGCTTTGCAAAACACGGGCTTTTTTTTCTCATGCATTGATACCTGTACTTCGCATAATATCTTACCGGTTATGTTGTTACAATAAACCGTAGATTTTCAAACATATATAAGCAGAAACAATGGCGGATGTTAGAATCAGTGCATCTATCGCTTCATCGCTGTCGATCCTTGTTTCCCTGACAAAGCGGATCCCTTTACTACCTTGCGTCACTAAACCAATATTGCCTGCTGCCACTACCTCGCCGCGTAAAAGCGCCGACTTGGCGCTTGTCAAGAAAGTAGCGAGGTGAACGGCACATATGGCTTCTGTCTCACAACGTGCACAATGCTGAATTGTGGTGGCGCTGACTGCAGATCATCGACGACTCGCTGTATTTCATACGTGAGATCAGTGACATGGCGTAGCACTTTGTATGGGCCGTCTTGGTGTGATAAGAAGTTTTCGGAGAGACCTATGCGAATACGTGGGGTCCGCAATAGGAGAAGTGAACCGGTTGTATACGAGGAATCCAGGTGGCGGCGATCGTACAGGTCTTTTTGAGAGTTGCGGAACTCAGACTTTCGATGACTGTTCCTCTCAAGCACCATCTAGTGCGTCGTCCTCTTCGGCTCCTTTCTGAGAGAATACCGATCCTGCTGGGAGCCCGTGCTCCGTCTTGATGTCACATTTGTGCATTGCCATCGAGTGCCGTCCAATAAACGTCTTAAAATTGGTGGAGACTGCTGTCCCCTCAAAACTCTGATGCTTTTATGCCCCTGGAACTTCGATCCCGAACACTACCTAAGCGGCGTAAACGCTGAATCACGCGCTGCAGACCAGGGCCAGCGGTATTCCCGAAATCCTCAAACACCTGCTCAAACACCGAACGATGCGTCCCAGCTACCACTTTCTTATCTGCGCGCCCCTTCTCCAAGATGGCGTCGCCACGCGCTCTCCTCTCGTCTTCCTGTTCTCATTCCAACCTTGATATTTTTTGTGTTTAAAATCCCTTCTTTCTCCTGTTCTTTCCTTCATATTATCATTCTTGACACGGACAAAAGAGGATCCCTTCGTGACCTCCCCACCCCCTTTCCTGGGACTTATGCGTGATGAAAGACACCAGGCGCGCTTCCTTTGTGCCATAAGTGTGCCATTACCGGTGGTGACTGCAAGCGTCGTTTCAGTTCTCCGAATGATTCTTCCTCAGCCATTTCCCACTTAATCTCGACGTCGTTCTTGGTCATTTAGTTTTCGACAATCCGCCTGTAATACGCACACAGGCCGAGAAACCGATGCACTGCTTTCTTGTGGGCGGGTGGCGGCAATGTAATGAAGGCACTTGTTTTCTGTGGGTCGGGGCAGACTACTGAGGTGGTATCCAGGTGTCCGGATTTTGAGCTCTTCTAAGGTGGTCTTCATCAACTTCGCGACGAATGGCCCACTGGTGACAGAGTTAACCAGAGCGACATTGTTGTGGCCGTCGATAAGCACGTCGAGGTAGCTAGTTCATCTTCTAGTGCTTTCGTTATGTCGCAGCATGAGATCACGGATCTCCTTTCGCCGGTGAAGTATTGGCCTTATGGCTCCATCGCTGGCTGCGTTAAGTTTTTTGAGTGCGGGCTAAGTGATCGAACGCGGTTTCGGCCTGTGTATGGCTGACGCAAGGGAGAAAGGTAGCGTCTTGGCGATGGTGAACGCGACGCTCCACGTGTGTGAGGGTTCGTGGGCCCAGGAACTCAGACGTGCAGAGTCAAGACAATAGACATAGAAAATGGGTCATTCCACGCCAACTGTCGCAGTCGGGGCGCTCGACAAAAATCACTTTCTCTGAAAAAAATCTGAGAGAATTACGCACATATATACATTATTTCTAGAGTATTTTCCCAAAATATTTTGAGCGGCAAAAATTTTTCGGGCACGTGAGCGCCATTTGAACTTCTCGATATGGTGGAAAACAAGGTACGAAAGAAAAATTCGCTATAAATGGACTGTTTCACGCATTCATTCGAAACGTGCTTTTTTGTGTTTTTAGAGCATTGCGCTTTTATTATAGGACAGTTGCTTGGAGTAGCTTTATATTTTTCACGCCTTAGCGCGTAGGTAAAATGGAGTAAATTGCAGCGTTATCGGGAATTTTTTTACAAACTTCGATTACATACCAAATACATCAATTATTTTTATAGAACTCTCCATAAAACGTGGTATCTCCTAAAATGATTGTTTTGCCTGTGTGCGGCGCACAGGCTCTAAAATAAAATCCTGAACATGGAAAAAAACGCTATATTGGCCTATGTTCGGACGTCTGTAGCACCCTAAGGTGTTCCAAGAAAAAATAAGCAGAAAAGCGCATATGATTGAGAATCATGACAACTTCGTCCACAGGAAGTTTAATCAAAGTAGTTTTTGTTTTAGTCAAGAAAAAATGTTTTGAAGTTTAGTCCCACCATTGCAATATTTTGCTATGGGGGCAATACAAACCGATGAATTTACTGCATAAAAAAAAAAGGTAGCGTATTCGTAGCACAGGGTTTTCAGTTCCTTTTGTTAGTACTTTATAATGTATATTACATATCAAGGAGATGATAAACAGAGGTAAAAATATAACAATACCATTGGCTTAGATGCCGAAATTCCCCAATAATGAATCGCGTTATTTATTGCATTGATTACGAACACCGGAGCCGGCGGCGGCGGCGGCGCCAGATATCTACGCCACAAAAATAGGCTGCTGTGATAGCATAACAGCTGTAAAACAGTGCATGTTACCAGACAGAGAAATTCTACTTTAACCAGTATCTGCTGCCTGTAACCATCCAAGTAATGATGTGAAAAATAGCTTGGCATATCCCGTCCGTAGTGTCGCGGACGACGGACGGAATGCATGAATACACGGCGCATCGTCACATCGTGCGCCGTTCGTTGCGGAATACTTAGATGAACTCCGTTTGGATCCGCTATAAATGACCACGCTCACGCCTCCTTTCTCCGTTTTACATGGACTTTGAGACTTCGCTTATTTTGACGCCAACTGATTCTCAGAGCCGCATGCAATAAGAAACGCGATTCATTATTGGGGAATTTCGGCATCTAAGGCAATGGCATTGTTATATTTTTACCTGTGCATATCATCTCCTTGATATGTAATGTACATTATAAAGTACTAACAAAGGGAACTGAAAACCCTGTGCTACGAATACACTACCTTTTTTATGCAGTAAATTCAGTCGCTTTGTATTGCCCCCATAGCAAAATATTGCAATGGTGGGACTACACTTCAAAAAATCTTTTCTTGACTAAAACAAAAACTACTTTGATTAAACTTTCTGTGGGCGAAGTTGTTATGATTCTCAATCGTATGCGCGTTTCTGCTTATTTTTTCTTGGAACACCTTAGGGTGCTACAGACGTCCGAACATAGGCCACTATAGCGTTTTTTCCATGTTCAGGATTTTATTTTAGAGCCTGTGCGCCACACACAGGCAAAAAAATGATTTTAGGAGATACCACGTTTTATGGAGAGTTCTATAAAATAATTGATGTATTTGGTATGTAATCGAAGTTTGTAAAAAAATTCCCGAAAACGCTGCAATTTACTCCGATTTTCCTAAGCGCTAAGGAGTGAGAAATATAAAGCTACTCCAAGCAACTGTCCTATAATAAAAGCGCAATGCTCTAAAAACACAAAAAAGCAAGTTTCGAATGAATGCGTGAAACAGTCTATTTACAGCGAATTTTTCTTTCGTATCTGGTTTTCCACCATATCGAGAAGTTCAAATGGCGCTCACGTGCCCGAAAAATTTTTGCCGCTCAAGATATTTTGGGAAAACACTGTAGAACTAATGTCTACATGTGCGTAATTTTCTCAGATTATTTCAGAGAAATTGATTTCTGTCGAGCGCCCCGACTGGGACAGTTGGTGTGGAATGACCCAAATTGCTTTATCGTTTCAGACAGAGCACAAATAAAATGCATACACACTTACATACACACAATTAGGGATAACAGTTAATGGAGAGTGTCTTAGTAACCTGCGATTCGCTGATGTCATTGCATTGATGAGTAACGCGGGAGACGAAGTACAGCTCATGATTACTGAACTGGATACGGAAAGTAGAAGAGTAGGTCTGAAAATTGATATGCATGAAACTAAAGTTATGTGGAACAATCTTGGTAGAGAACAGCGCTTTGCGATAGGTGGCGAGACACTGGACGTTGTAAAGGAGTACGTCTACTTAGGACAGGTAGTAACCGCGGAGCCGAACCATGAAAGTGAAATAACTAGAAGAATAAGGATGGGATGGGGCTCATTCGGCAAGCATTACCAAATCATGAATGGTAGGCTACCACTATCCCTCAAGAGGAAGGTATATAACAGCTGCATCTTACCGGTACTTACCTACGGAGCAGAAACCTGGATACTTACAAAAAGGGTTCAACTTAAATTGAGGACGGCGCAACGAGCGATGGAAAGAATAATGATAGGTGTAACCTTAAGAGACAGGAAGAGAGCAGAGTGGGTAAGGGAACAAACGGGGGTTAAGCATATCATAGTTGAAATCAATAAATTGATATGGGCCGGGCACGTAGCACGTCGGGAGGATAACCGGTGGTCATTAAGGGTAACTGGCTGGATTCCAAGAGATGGCAAACGCGTCAGGGGGAAACAGAAAATTAGGTGGGTAGATGAGATTGAGAAGTTTGTAGGTATAATGTAGGTATAACGAGGCAGCAGACAGCACAGGACCGGGTTGATTGGCGGAACATGGGAGAGGCCTTTGACCTGCAGTGGACGTAGACAGGCTGATGATGACATTGACGACACTGGCACAATACACATAAACTGTACACTGCACTGACGACGTTACTGTTTCAGCCTTGGTGAAATACCATACACGCGCATCCATGGAAATATGCACGGCACCGCACGCTCGTGACCAAATACGATTTCGTCGACCACTCACTCGTACCGTTGCGACGAACACAGGTGTCAGGCGGCACGATGAATTGGCCGTGTCGGACTTGCACGTACCCACGTCCTGGAGACGTCAACAATCATGTCGTTGGGCGAACACAGGCGCCGGGCAGTATGATGACCTGGTTGTCTCGTTTTTACAAGAAGGCACGTCGCAGGCGCTCGTGATGGCTACTTCTGGTACGGTGCCGGCGGCAGTGTGGGACCGTTGCGTCGTCCTCGCAGGCATGGTCACGCCCACATAGCGCGACTGGCCTAGCCACGGGGTCCGAAGCCCCAAGCGTCTAATCGAACACGGTGACGGCCGCCCACCCAACTTCGCCTTCCTCTCCCTTCACGTAGCTCCTTGGCATTCGAAGGCGGTGAAACCGAAACTGACTCATCACATTTTCCCCGCAGTTCAAAAAAGTTATACGATTCACTAAGTTGTCCGACGATAAGTCCACATCTCGTACAACTTCAATATGTAACTACATGCTGCAGACAAGTGCACACGTTTATTGTAAAAAGAGTTGGTACACCGAAGGACATGCGAGTACGAGTTCTTTGGGACAACTGCTTGCGAAAAGGTTGTTAACAAGTAATGTTTATGATGTCAGTTACGTTCCAACAACAGAGTCTCGGAACTATCTCGAGTGAGGTCGTTATTATAGTAGCAAAGCGTATGCACAACATGGTCGGTTTTCTTTTGCAAAATATTAGTGTATAAATAGGGTGCAATATAGAGGCAACACTAATATACAGACGGCTATCACTTTTGTTCACCCCACACATAAAGGCACGCACAATAGAGAATATGTAGGGCTCAAGTAACGGCATTCTTGCGATTTTTCGAAAGTTATCTTTTTGCTAGGCTTCAGTTTTCGCTACATCGTTGTATAAATCAGGCAAGTTTTAGGGGCGAAGCTCCTAAATCCGTGGGTTTGTCCCTCCTAGCTCCACGCGACCGCCTATGCCGCGGGTTGTGATGGCAACGAAGCAGCGCGAGTGTTCTTGGCCCAGCGCAGTGACGAAGAAGACGTTGCAGTTCTTTCTCTGATCGATAAAGCGTGTTTGTTTGTCGTGCTCCGTGTCCTCGTCGATCCCACGTCGTTACACTGGTGGAGGTGCGGGGTAAGCTTCAAGCTTGGCACTCCATCGCGGAACCGACAATCGAGCCCGGAATCGCCACCACACGTCGAAGGACCGGTCCACCGATTCAGTCGCCGTCTCCTAGTCGCCGTCATGACCGTGCACCTCGCACCCAACCTGTCTATCGGGGACATCAAGTCGTTTATAGACGCTGCGTTACGTGACTACGACAACAAGTACAAGAACCGTCTGTTTGTGCTGGTTGGGGACATCAACGTGGACCTCATTGCCAATGACTGGATCGTGCAGCACATGCTTTCCAAATACGCACTCAGATGTATCCATATGCAACCTACCACGATCCGAGGGACGTGCATAGACTTAGTGTTTGCAAACTTCTAACTGCAGCCAGTACAAGAACCTATCTCGCTTCATTTCACGGACCATAAAGCCGTCATAATGAAGGGACCTCGCAATCCAGCCGCCTTGACAACGACGAAATGAAAAGAACAAACGAAGAAACGAAACAATAAACGAACAAGAACAAAATAAAAGTTGATTTTGTATAATATACGCACAGTCTTACGTCTTTCTAATGAAGTAATGGGCTAACATTGATAGGAGAGTTACGGTTTACCGATGATCTCCCCCTCTCGAGCTTCGCCCACTTATCATCATTCATTCCGTGGATATGGCGTGATTTTTTTCTTGCAGCTTATATACTGTCATGCTGCTATGTGGAAGAAATTGTACTCCGATCATGCCCAAACCTAGCATCGACCAAGATTATGCTCAACTTAGAATTTACACACAAGCAGATTACATTATATGTTCCTAAATACTTAACGGAGCATCGAAAACATCTAGTCACTTACTGTTAAGCTACGAGGAATCATGCAGTGCTGCATATACATGGTTTATGCACTTCGTGGGACCGGTGTCCATTTTCTTCTTTTTTTTTCCCGGCACAGTACAGCCGGTTCGGCTTCACTGCTACGGGGTTAACGATCCTCATCCAAGACAGCTGCAGTCGATATGTTGCACGCAGCCCCTGCTCTAAAAGCGTGTCACACTGGAAGACCACAGCTTCCATAGTTGCCATACTCGGTACAGTAAAATATAATAATATCTGGGCTTTTTACGTCCCAAAACCACGATATGATTATGAGAGACGCCGTAGTGGAGGGCTCCGGAAATTTCGACCACCTGGCGTTCTTTAAGTGCACCTAAATCTAAGTACACACCATAGATCGGCAACCATTGCGTAAAGTATTTTTTAACACGAAAGTGTTTTATGCCGGGGTCCACCAAGACTTCAGTGACGCATTTCCGTCACGGAAATGACATCGAAAAAATATACACGGTCAGATGGCAAAGAAAAAAAGGTACCGTCAACGGGCATCGAACCCACGACCGCTAGATCCGCAAAAACAGATGCCGGGCACGCTATCCACTGCGCCACGGTCACAGACCCTGGAGGCATTACAAACGCGCCTTTTATATCTACCACTCTCCCGGTTGGCTGGGTGGTGTTGACCTCTGGGAGTGGTAAGGTAAAGTAATTCGTCATTGCTGTGGCCTCCGCGACTAGCACCTGCAACGCGTTACGCGTCCTTCCCGTTCGGCGCGTTTTCAATAGAAGTTGAATTTTGTCAATGCTTTAACACACCGCGAGGTGGCGACCTTTGCCCAATGGTAGTAAAAGCGTCGGCCTCGCTCATAGCATCGCGCTAATGCAAACCAAAAATAGCTCTGCGACGCGCGCCTGCCTCACCTGGCTGTAACACCGCGTTCCACGCTCACACGCTCCCCCCGAGAAAAATCGAGGCCGGGCTACCGGGGCGGCACGACGCGCTTTGCGTTTCCCTCTAGTCCGGCCGTGGTGTTCAATCACATTTTAAAATGCCGCGGGATGGCGACCAAGTTCTGCGTCCAATATGCGACGCTCTTCTGGCTATCACACCTCGTTCTCTGATTACGCTTTCACTGTTAACTACTACAGCTACCACAAGGGTTTGTTTAATCATTTAACATGGACGTTAGTCGTCGGGATGGAGATGAACCACCAATCATCAAAGTGGGGGCATACACGTTAAACGGTGCCAGACATCAATATACATTGTGCAAACTCTCTTATATCAATGTACAGTAAGCATTCAGTTACTTCTGTAAGGGCACGCTTTTACTTTCGTGTTATCCGATTCCTATGACGGAGGGATCAATCATGTTTTTTATGCATGGACATACATACATAAATGGTCTAAACTAGATATATCAGCTCAAAACATCTGCCGGTACAACCGCCTCTAGCGTTCTGGTACATCCACTGCACGATTCAGCTCGCTGAAACGGGCACTCCTCCAACGTGCGCAACTCTTCTAGCACTGCGCTTCACGCTGAAACAGGCACTCCTCCAACGGTTCTTGTACACGGCGGACGGGTACCAGGAGAAATTCCGTAATGCAAGGCCCGAAGATAGAGAATCTGCCAAGCAGTACGCGTCGAGGCTCTCGGGGTACATCGATCATTGGTTGGAGCTTGCAGAGGTGGAGAAAATCTTTAATGGCCTCAGAGAGCTAATGACTGCGGAGCAAATTATCAAGGGCTGTTCCCCCGAATAAGGGGTTTTTCTGAAGGAAAGAAATTGCCGAAAAATACAGGAACTCTCCCGGGCAGCTGAACATTTCGTCAGGCTCAGTCTTTGTTGATCTTTGGTAGAGAGCGGCCTGAGAAGGAAGCAGCCCAAGACTTCGGTTTGAGAGCAGAGCAAACGAAAAAGGCACCTCGGGGGGACAGTCGCTGTTTCCTATGCGACAAGAAGGGGCATAGGGCAGCCCAATGTTGGTGGCGGACGAAGGGGAATTACAGAGACCAGGATCGAACATGCGACAAGTTGCGTCTTAACAGGAAGAAGTTTGCCACCGCAGGAGAGGGCACAAGACAGGCATCGTGCGTGGTCTCAGAAGATAAAGCAGAAGGCACAACGGATCACGGGGGCGACGTCGTCTTACAAGATGGAGAGACATTCCGATCCTGAATGCCACGGTGAAGTGTCGAGATACGGCTGGTGGAACTGGAGACATATCATTTGCGAAAGGGCTCTTCGATAAACACGAAGTTACAGCACTGCGAGACACGGGCTGTAACAATGTGGTAGTTTGACAGGCGCTGGTATATAAGGAAAAAAATGACCGGGACTTATAGTTCGGTATTCCTACTTGATCGAACAGTGCGCTATTTACCAGGAGCTGTCGTTGTCTTGGAGACACCATTTTTTAGTGGTGAAGTTTGAGCCAAGTGCATGCAAGACCGCTTGTACGATGTGTTCTTGGGAAACATCCAAGAAGCTGTCGCACTGGACATATCGACAATGACCCAGAACGGAGGCACTCCTGCGGGTACGGAAGACAAAGTAAAACCAGCGGACGCACCTCATCGCTCTTATGACGTCACTGAACAGAAGGTACCCTGCAGTAGTGACGATGGCAAGAAGGGTGAAGAAATACGAAGAGGGGTGAAGCCGAACCCCCACAACAGCGATGACTCATTGCAGGAAGCAGCCACAGCGAAAGACTACGACCTGAAAGCAGCAACGGGTGGAATGAAACTTAGCGACGCCCCTCTCGCGGTTTTAGCGAGTAGTGTTGCCAGTATAGACAGCAACACCTTACGAAGTTATCACAAAGAGGACGTCTCGTTTAATCGCTGCTTTAACGCAGTCGGGAAAAATGTGATTGCGAAGTCTCATGAAATGGAATTCTTTCTGAAGGACGGCATTCTATTCCGTAAACACAGACTACCATGCCAGAAAGAGCTGGAACAGCTGGTGATACCGAAATGGCTATAGAATATTGTGCTAAAGATGACCCACGAAGAGATTATAACGGGTCACCAAGCAGCGACCTGAACCGTGAAGAGAATTGTCACCGAACTGTATTGGCCAGGTTTACAATCCGCTACCAAGCGTTTTGTAAAGTCATGCGATTTGTGCCAGCGGACTGTTCCGCGACATTTAGTTGGACAAGCACCCCTAGGCACGATGCCCGTAATTGAAACTCCCTTCACAAGAGTGGGCATCGACACTGTTGGACGAATTTTACCCATATCATCTAAGGGAAACCGGTACATATTAACAACTGTTGACTTCGCAACCAGATATCCGGACGCAGTCGCTTTACCGATCATTGATTCGAAGCAAGTGGGCGAACGGCTTCTGGAAATGTTCCTCATGTGGGAATTCCCAACGAAATCGTCAGTGATCGGGGATCCTACTTCATGTCAGCTGTAATGAAAGAGTTCAGCCGCTTGCTATCCGTGAAGAAAATACCAACTATGCCCTACCATCCCATGGTCAACGGCTTCGTAGAGAGGTTCAATGGCACATTGAAACGAATTTTGGGTCGTATGTGCCAGGAGTGTCCAAGATCCTGGGACTGTTAACTTGGTCCTGTGCTTTTCGCTTACAGAGAACTCCCGCAAAGTAGTACGGGGTTTTCGCCTTCGAGCTCCTGTACGGCAGATATATCCGAGCACCAATGACAGTACTAAAGAAGTTGTGGACAAACACGCACCTGTATACGGACACCAAGGCGACGTGCACATACATGATGGAGTTGCGCCAACGTCTAGAAAGACATGCACTATCGCAAGAGAACTTGAGAAAGCGCAGTTGTTGCAGAAAGGGTATTACGAAAAAGATGCGAAGCAACGAGGTCTATTTCAGGGAGATAAATTTCTTGTGTTGTTGCCGGCCGATAAAAACAAGTCCATCTTGTCATGGAAGGGTCCGTTCTTTGCGATAGAAACGCGCAACGAATTAGACTACGCCGTTAACCTTGGAAATAAGATAACAGTATTCCACATCAACACGTTGAAAAAATATGAAGAACGCGACACGACCGACCCATCTTTATGGCTGGGTTGCAGCTGCCGACAGTGGAACTGATGACGCGGACAGCCATCGTGGAGTAGACGGCCACGTTTCGCTGAAGCAGACTCAAGACTGGCGACACATTGATATAGCTCCTGGACTAACAGATGAACAGAGAACCCAAGTAACCACGCTTCTTGCAGATCACAAAGAAATTTTCTCGGACCTACCAGGAAAAACTGACCTCGTGCAGTGGCAGTTAAAACTCACAACGCAGGCGCCGCTTCAAGTCCGGCAGTACCCTCTGCCCTTCGCGATTAAAGAGGACGTGGAAAAGGAAATTCAGTAGGTGCTACGCCTCGGCATCATTAAACAAAATGACTCCCCGTACCACGCGCCTATCATCGTTGTTAGGAAGAAAGACGGTACAATACGGCTATGTATTGATTTTCGCCAACTGGACAAAGCTGTGCTTCCAGACTCTTAGACGATTCCTCACTTGATATGATGTTTGCGAAGCTGAAAAACTGCCGCTACTTCTCGCGGTTCAACTTTACGAAGGTATACTGGCAAGTACCCATGGCCAACGAATCGAAAGAACTCACAGCTTTTTCCTCGGACTCTGGACTCTACCAGTCCAATTTCATGCCGTTTGGCATTAAAACCGCGTCGGCAGTGTTGAACAGATTGATGCGTGCGGTCGTCGGAGATATGCCAAATGTGCTTCATTACTTCGACTATGTGCTTATCGCTACAACCACGTTGGAAGAGCACGTCGACACTCTGCAGCTTTTCTTCGCACGCGTCCTACAGGCCAAGCTTGCTATAAAACCCAAGAAGGGTGAACTGGGCTTCCCTAAAAAAGTTTTCTGTTCATGTCGTCGGGCAAGGGAAACTGCAGACCATGAAAAGTACCACTGACATGATCCAAGCGGCTGCAAGGCCACAAACGGAAAAAGAGGTACGAGCATTCCTGGACCTCACCGAGTACTAAAGAGATTTTGTACCTCATTATGCCGAGCATACGTTACGCCTTAACGGAGCTAACAAAAAAGGGGGCGTCAAACAAAGTCGCCTGTTATGAGAAGTACGAAGTGGCCTTTTAGGAGCTGAAGAACTCACTCGCAACGCAACCTGTATTGCGATCGCCTGATTTGCAAAAGCCGTTCGTTTTGCGCATGGACGCATCGTCTCGCAGTTTAGGTGCGGTCTTCAAAAACATGAAGGTTGCTTCCACCCTGTTTCATATGCCAGGAGAAAACTGCTGCCCCGCGACGCAGCGTATTCCACGACCAAAAGAGAATGCCACGCCGTGGTGTGGGCAATTAAAAAATACCATGTCTTCCCTATGGTCGATCATTTATATAGCCATGTCACCGCCAACCGACGACGGTGCTTGCGATCACGGCCGAGAACTGCGGGCGAGTGGGCGGCTACGCGGAGCGCGGAGCCAGGAAAGCTGAGCAGTGCTGTGCCAGACTACCGGTGTTCCCGGACGTAGCCGAGCACGGGTCGGGCCATCGACCACGCAGCGAAGGGGCCGTCCCAACGACTACCGTGGTGGTTCATCAACCCCGCGGCGTCACACCCTATGAGACGCGGCGACACGTCGGACCATCTAGACGACAGCGACCTGTGAGTGGGTCACGTCGAGCGGTGCGCGGACTAGATGCGCTGTCAGGGCCGCGAGAACCGTGCAGTGCTTGTACTAGAATGCTAGAGACGGTTGTACCGGCAGATGTTTTGAGTTTATGTATCTAGTTTAGACGATTTATGTATGTATATCCATGTGTATAAACGTCCTGTCTTTTTCCGTGCCCCATCCCTTGTCGGTTGAGCGCCTGGGCCACACAAACATCTCACAACGAGGTCTCCTCTGAGAAGCTCCGAGGTAGTCGGTGATATCGCGTGGCCGCTCAACGCGCTTTGGACAAGGCGCGTTCACGGCGAAACCGCGTAGTCCAACTCGCGATACTGGCAATTCCGGTAGCTGTGGTCTGCTTCCTCGCAGGGGTAGCACAGCGGGCTGTGGCGAGGGGCGCGCCAAACGTCGGTCCTCCTCGGAGCGTAGTGATGGCCGGAAGAAGGCTGGTATGACAGCGGTGGGGGTGGTGTCTGACGGCGGAACTGTGATGGTGCGGTGGCTTGACGTGGTCATGAAGGGTAGCGAGACAGCGCACTGCAGCAGCATAGCTCATAGCTTGCGCACGGCCGCTCGATGAAACACACACGGTGCGGCCTGCCGCGTCGCTGCCCAGGCAATGAGCGAGAGCGGGGAAGCGGAGTTGACAGTTGTCGCTGCATTTCGCTGGGAGGGCGCCAGTAGTAGGGGAGGGCTCCACGCGACGCGTGGGCGGGAAGGAACGCGCGTTCAGCGGGTAGGTCGAGGTAGTGGTTGTTTTCCTCCACATGAATCGCTCGCACTGAGTGTCACTCACGACAGTTTGAGCATGTGTGATATGTTATACGATAGGCAAAATGCAGCGTAACTGTTGCGTGCCGTTTTGTTCCACGAATGCATCGAATGACCCGCAAATGCGCTACCACGAGTTTCCCAGTAATGCAGAACGCAGGGCAGCATGG